>NC_080167.1:7694733-7948242 GCF_950295315.1 Erinaceus europaeus | reverse complement strand
TCCAAACTGGTAGATTTTGCTGTGATGTGGGGCATTGGACATAAACACTGTTGAGATTTTTTTTAAATATATCTTTGATATATTTTTTAAATTAAAATTTTTTTTCCCTTTTGTTGCCCTTGTTATCTTTTTATTGTTGTTGTAGTTATTATTGTTGTTGTTATTGATGCCCTTGTTGGATAGGACAGAAATGGAGAGAGGAGGGGAAGACAGAGAGAGGTAGAGAAAGATAGACACCTGCAGACCTGCTTCACCGCCTGTGAAGCAACTTCCCTGCAGGTGGGGAGCCGGGGGCTCGAACCGGGATCCTTTTGCCGGTCCTTGCACTTTGTGCTACATGTGCTTAACCCGTTGCACTACCGCCCAACTCCCACTATTGAGCTTTTAAGGCCTCCAGAGAAGGGGCAGATCACCATGGTCTGTCCACGCAGGTGTCAAGTTGAGCAGGGGTTAGGCTGTGATCACTGTACTGCTTATCTGCCTCTGCTTTGCTTCCTTTCCTCTCGAACCAGGGTTTCTAGGCTGTCTCTTAATTGGTGGCTCTGATTCCCCACTTTTATACCCCCTCATAAGAGAAAGCCATAAACTCCATTCTACTTCACTTTTTAACTGTCTTTTACATGACTTTAAACCACTTGTAATATTAAAGTATAAAAAAGGTGTGTGTGTTGGAATTGGGCTGTGCTTTTAGGTTACATCTCCCAAAATGGCACCAGCTGTTACTAAGCATGACTTCTTCTTATTTATTTTAGATTTTTTTCATTTTTATTAAGAAAAAAGAAACACTGACAGAACCATAGGATAAAAGGGGTACAACTCCACAAAATTCCCACCACCAGCACTTCATATCCCATCCCCTCCCCTGATAGCTTTCCTATTCTTTATCCCTCTGGGAGCATGAACCCAGGGTCATTATGGGGTACAGAAGGTGGAAGGTCTGGCTTCTGTAATTGATTTCCCCACTGAACATGGGTGTAGACAGGTCAGTCCATACTCCCAGCATGTCTCTCTCTTTCCCTAGTGGGGTGGGGCTCTGGGGAAGTGGGGCTCCAGGACATATTGGTGGGGTCGTCTGCCCAGGGAGGTCCAGTTGGCATCATGGTAGCATCTGGAATCTGGTGGCTGAAAAAAGAGTTACCATATAAAGCCAAACACATTGTTGACTAATCATGAACCTACAGGCTGGAATATTACAAATGAAGATTTGGGGTCTCCGTTTTGAAGGTAGCTAGTTAGGTCTATTTTAGTTATATTCCAAAAAGCCCATAACTATTCTTGTTTTTTTTCTGAGCCTGACATCTGATATGCAGGTGGACCCAAGTTATTGTCTGGGGAGATGATGTCATGGCTGGAAAAAGGACCAGAAAGCTGGATCAGGGAAGAGAGTAGCTCCCTAATTTGGGAAAGGTGTATTAAATATTGTTGACTATAGACCCCATCGATTTGATGTGATCTGGGGCCCATATTCATCTTAGGAGCCTATGTCACCTCTGCATCCCTGTAGAACCTACCTCACATTCTGTGGTCATGAGTAGGAACATTCCAAGCTGCCCCAATATCAGGACCCATCTTCCTCAGGTGGTAGATAGCGTATGCTCAGATTCCCCTCAGAGGATGGATGGAACATTCTCTACCGTTGTTGATCCACATTGAAGCCAAGGTCCTATGGGGGTCCACAAAGGGGTCTATTGTGTTGCTCCTGATGGAGATGACCAGTGGCAATGGAGAGAGGGATTTATTTGAAGTCTAGGTCCACCATGTCTGTTTGGGAATCTCAGGACTCCCCGACTAGGGCCCCAGATGATGGGGTGGCTCGATAGTGACTAAAGAGTCATCATTAAAGTATAAGCATGACATTTATTTATTTATAGATAGCCAGAAGTTGAGAGGAAGGGGGAGACAGACACCTGCAGCCCTTCTTTATCACTTGCAAAGCTTTCTCCCTGCAGGTGGGGATTAGGGGCTCAAACCCAGGTCTTTGAGCATTGCAACATATGCTCTCAACCGGGTGCACCACCACCCAGCCCCTTAGCATGACTTCTGAAGTCCTGAGAATCTCTCCCTCATTCCTTTCCCATACATGTCTATACCAACTTATGGCTTAGTGAGTTTCTGAAGAAATTCCTGTTGTATTTTGTAGAGTGACTTTTCAGGTGATTTTTTAAAAAAATATTCTTTATTGGGGGATTAATGGTTTACATTTGACAGTAAAATACAGTAGTTTGTACATGCGTAACATTTCCCAGTTTTCCACATAACAATTCAACCCCAACTAGGTCCTCCTCTGCCATCATGATCTAGAACCTGAAAGCCCCCCTCCCCCACCCTAGAGTCTTTTACTTTGGTAAATATAATCAGGCCAAGTTTCACTTTGTAGTTTTCCCTTTCTGCCCTTGTTTCTTAAATCCCACTCATGAGTGAGATCATCTTCTCTTTTTGGCTTATTTCACTTAACCTGGTTTCTTAAAGTTCCATCCAAGATGAGACAAAAGAGTTGACTTTATCATTTTTAACAGCTGCATAGTAATGACATGAGTGGCTAAGAAAGTTGTGGTATATATACACACGATGGAAACTATGCAGAGAGGCTTTTCTTAATACCTCCACCAGGTCCTCTGAGCATATACTCACTAACACCCAGCAGAATGCCTTCTGAGGACTTCTCCCTGGTGTACTTTTCTATTCATTTGTGGCATTTTTCCTTTCTGGATTGGTTTAAGTCCCATCTAGGAATGAGATAATCTGGTATTTGCCCTTTTCTTTTTGCCTTATCTCACTTCAAGTTCCATCCAATATGAGACAAACGGATGACTGAGTAGTTGATCCATCCTCTCTCCGGCCCCCCAAGAGTGGATGATGAAAATAGTGACCTTTTCTGTCTTACCTCCATCTGTCCAGTTCCCATCACATCAGTGCTCACTTACTGAATTGACTTGAGCCTCATAATGATGGAGATGGAAAGGAGAGGGTGGGAACTTTGTCATGAAGATTGTACTGTTGTCATGTCACTTAGTTCACACTTGACTCTTGGAGATGGATGGTGTTGCTGTGTTGCATACACTGAACTATGGATCAGAGAAAGTCTGATTTTTCCCAAGGTTTCTAAGTGCCAAATGTACTAGAACTTAAACTCAGCACTATTTGATGCAAAAGTAACTGACTTTGTGAATTTTTTTCATTCTCCCGTGATTTTTGTCCTCCCTCCCTCCCTTCCTTCCTTCCTTCCTCCCTCCCTTCCTCCTTTCCTTCCTTCCTTCCTTCCTTCCTTCCTTCCTTCCTTCCTTCCTTCCTTCCTTCCTTCCATTCAGTGTTATCACTGAGGCTTGGTGCTGGCACTGTGAATCCACTGATCCAGGCAGCCATTTTTTTTCGTTTTATTGGATAGGACAGAGAGAAATTGAGAGAGGAGGAAGAGACAGAGAGGGAGAGAAAGATAGACACCTGCAGACCTGCTTCACTGTTAGTGAAGTGTCCTTCCTGCAGGTGGGGAATGGGGGGGTTAGAACCCAGATGCTTGCTCGGGTCCTGTGCTTCATACTATGTGCACTTAACTGGTTGCACCACCTCCTGGCCCTGTCTTCCTTCTTTCTTTATTTAATTTTTGGTCTTTTCTCTGATACTCATTGAGTGCTGGGTTACAGCAAAGGTTTTTCCCAGGAAAAATTAAACCAGGAATAAAAAAAAAAAAAGATGAACAATTTCTTTCTGTTACTTCAAAACTCAAACCATATGCTTTTTTTCCCTGGGTGTAAGGGTAGTGTGAGCCAAGGTCACTGGAGTCCAAACTTCTTATTTGCTTAAAGTGGTCCAGTTGTGGGAAGGAATGTTAATTTATTTAAAGACTATTTGTTAAATTCAGTTTAAAAAGTATTTATCAATATTACAGTCATAGCAACCATTTGGTCACTGCTTACTATGTGTTGAACACTAAATTAAACACTCCACAACAGGTCTTCTTTTCAATGGTTAAGACATAGTTGGAGAATAGAGATTATTTTCTGTCTGCAGATTTAGAAATTGAGGTGCAGAGAAGTAAATGCATTTTTGCTATGAGGCTTCAGATCTAGAATTCCACCCTTTTGCAGGATTTCCATAAAGACTACCCAGTTTCTCCACACAGTGTTCAAGGCAGCCAGTCAGGAACACAGGTGGAACTTAATCAATGTTTGCTTTCCCCAGATTAGTGATAATGGAATGAGCTCCCAGGGAAGAGCTATGAAGGAATGTAATGAGGTTTCTTTGTGTCTTGGCAGGGAATGTGTTCATCATCTCCAAACTGACCCCCTTGGAAAAGCCCACAGCTTTTGAGTCATGAGAGGTTCCAGGTGTCAGGTAAGGAGCATGTCTGCTCTGCTATTTCTTCCAAATCTTTACTGGTTGCAAATGTTATTGATCTGACAGTTCATCTCCTGAGATGCATTAGTTCCAAACAGATGTGATCTGAAAGTCTCGTCCTAGGGAAATTGGCCTTGTGCACAGTGATCCCCTGAGAAGGGCCGGCTGTACTTATGACTCTACTAATATGATGAAGAAGCTGCAAATACAATTAGTGGGCCCGGCTGGTGATTTTCCAATAATGATGTTTGGAGTGTATTCTTAGTTTAGCTGTAATTGAGCTTAAGATGATCTGAAAATGTCTAAACTGCTGTGAAAGTCATTCACAGCTTTGACACCCATGTGGCTGGTCAGGAATGAGGGGAGACCCATGACATTTGGATGTGTTGAAACAGGGCAAGGTGTTCCAGGAGGACCTTGGCTTGTTTCTCTCTCTCTCTCTCTCTCTCTCTCTCTCTTCCTCTCTCCCTCTCTCCCTCTTCCTCCTCCCCTCCCTCTCCCTCCTTCCTTCCTTCCCTCCCTCCAGGGTTATCGCCAGGGCTCAGTGCCAGCACTATGAATCCACTGCTCCTGCTGGCCACCCCCTCCCCATTTTATTGGATAGGACAGAGAGGAATTGAGCGAGGAAGAGGAGATAGAGAGGGAGAGAGAAAGATAGACACCTGCAAGCCTGCCCCACTGCTTGTGAAGCGTCCTCCCCGCAGGTGGGGAGTGGGGGTTAGAACCTGGATTCTTGTGTTTAACGGGGTGCACCACTGCCCAGCCTCTCAAAGTCTGTTTTCTCTTTCCCTGCTCACTAATAAGCTGATGACTTCGTGATAATCTTCTACCGTCTCCCCAAACCCACCATTTAGAATTTACTGTATATTCTCGAGCTTTCTTATTTCTTATTCAAGTATACTGTGTGAACTGCATGGGAAAGTCATCTTTTAAAAAATATTTATGTATTTATTCCTTTTTTGTTGCCCTTGTTTTATTGTTGTAGTTATTATTGTTGTTATTGATGTCATCGTTGTTGGATAGGACAGAGAGAAATGGAGAGAGGAGGGGAAGACAGAGAGGGTGAGAGAAAGAGAGACACCTGCAGACCTGCTTCACCGCCTGTGAAACGACTCTCCTGCAGGTGGGGAGCTGGGGGCTTAAACTGGGATCCTTAAGCTGGTCCTTGCACTTTGTGCCATGTACGCTTAACCGTTCACTGTGCTACGGCCCGACTCCCAAGTCATCTTTATTAGTCAGGATCACTAGTGCTAGCTGCTGCAATAGACAAGGCCTGAAACAAACAAGTGACGGAACATCACCAAAGTTTATATCTGGCTCATGCAAAGTCTCATGCAGGCTGGCCAAGGCTCTCTTCCATCTGGTGACTCTGGGATCTGGGTTCCTTCCAAGCAGCTTGCTAAGGACTCAGGCTCTCCCACATTTGGGCTTCCCCAGTGGTGCAGCAATCTGGACCTGGCAAGGGCAGACTCTGCTCTCCCCTTCTTTTACTTGGCACCATCTACATCCACTCTTCCCATGTCCCATTCAAACCCCTTTCACGGAGGACTGTTGTGAGTCCCAGGCCAAGCACCTCCAGATTGCAACAGATAATTATAATGCAATTCAGTGGGCAAAGAATGGGCCAGTTACAGGTCAGCTGATGAGGAGAAGGGCAAACTTGAAGGCTTTCTCTCTGAGTGGCTAGACCTCATTAAAATTAATATTCAGCTGCTGCATGATTGTCAGTGTAATTCCACAGCAATGAGTACATTGGGAATTTGAGGATATAATACGACAAATTCACTATTTAAAAGATGTCTTTGTTGAATCATAAAATGCAAACGATATCTTAGTAAGCTCACAATTTTTTTTTTGTGTGTGTGTGCTTATTTCATGTTGAGCATGAGGGATATGTTGTAGTTGACCAAGACACTGTGGCTGACTCTGAGAAGCTCATGGTTTAGAGAAATTTTGACTATAATGCAGAATCTAATGTTCTTTTTCTCTTCTCTTCTCTTCTCTCCTCTCCTCTCCTCTCCTCTCCTCTCCTCTCCTCTCCTCTCCTCTCCTCTCCTCTCCTCTCCTCTCCTCTCCTCTCCTCTCCTCTCCCTTTCTCCTCCCTTTCTTCTTTCCTTCCTTCCTTTCTTCCTTTCTTTCTTTCTTTCTTTTTTGCCTTCAGGGTTACTGCTGGGGCTTGGTGCCTGCACTACAAATCCACTGCTCCTGGAGGCCTTTTTTCTCCATTTTGTTGCCCTTGTTGCTATTGTTGTTGTTAACGTTGTTGTTGCTGTCATTGTTGTTGGATAAGACAGAAATTGAGAGATGAGGGGAAGATGGGGGTGGGGGTGGGAGAAAGACAGACACATGCAGACCTGCTTCACTGCTTGTGAAGTGACCCTGCAGGTGGGGAGCTGGGGGCTCGAATCAGGATCCTTATGTCAGGAAGAAATTAGGACACGCACGTGCGCGCGCGCGCACACACACACACACACACACACACACACACACACTCTGTCCCTGAAAAAAACAGATGGAGAAGATGGTCATTTATAAGCCAACGAGAGAGACCCTGCCAATATCTTTTCTATTCTTCTTTTAAATATGGAGCTGGTGAAATGAACCCAGGATCTTGTTATGCCACTAAAAAGGGCTTCTCAGGACCACTCTTTTTTCTTTCTTTATTGAGAGAGGGAAAGATACAGAGAAGAGAGAGACAGCAAGACACTGCCCCATCATTCAAGGAGACCCCCTGGTGCTGCCCATGAATTCCCTATGTGGTATCAGGGCTCAAAACCAGGATCTAATGTAAAACCTGGCATGTGCGCTACCTGATAACCTGTCTCCTGGCCTTCTGCTAGCACCTTGACCTCAGGTTTTTAGCCTCCAGAACCATGAGGAAGTGTCTGATGTTTAACGCTCCCGGTCTGTACAATCCAGTCTACAGGTCCAGCCCGAGAATTGAGGGTAGTTTATTTTAATCACTTTGAAGTTCCCTGTGAGGAGAGAAGGGCAGTTGCTCAAAGGGAACCATGGGAAGTTCCTCTCAGGAGCAATGATGGGTGCCTGGCAGAAAAAATGATCAACTGTGTCCCATTGGCTCATAGTCATCATAACGGACATTACTATGTCCATACCTGCCTTTCTGTAGAACTTCAGCCCATTTTACATCTTTATTTTGGACCCCAGTACAGCTGGGCTCTGGCTAGGATGGTGCTATCGATCCATGTCCTGTGCATTACTGCCGTGCTGTCTGCCTGACTCCCAGCCTTTTCCTGTTGCCCTGTTTGGTGAGACAATAACTGCTTGTGTTCTTGTGTTTCTATTCCTAAGACCGAAAAATCTCCAACTGGAGACATAGGTAGGATGGAGCTTAATATGTTAATTAAGGAGAATTCACAGTCTGCAGAATTCTCAAGTCTGTTTTCAGAACTGTTTCTGATCTTGGGCAGTCCTCTGACTGAAATGAGTTCATTTCTTCTTCTTCTAGCGTTTGCCCTTCTTCCGTAGCCAGTCAACAGCATCAAGTTGAGCCTGATGTAAAGTTTCAAGACCTCCTTTGAATCTGGAGAGGTGGCAGTCATTGACTATGTGGGTCATAGTCTGTCTGGAGCCGCAGGGGCAGTTTGGGTCATCTCTGGCTCCCCAATGATGGAGCATAGTGGCGCACCAGCCATGGCCTGTTCGACAGCGATTGAGGAGGGCCCAATCACAACGTGCTAGGTCAAAGCCGGGTTGACGCTTGCAGGGGTCTGTGATGAGGTGTTTGTTCTTTACCTCAGCTGACTGCCAACTCTGTTTCCAAGAGTCTGGAACAGAGAAGTTCAGTGTAGGCGTAGGGGACCAGATTGGGTGACGAGACGTCAAGCGTTGGACAGGGTGGGCGAAGATATCCGCGTATATTGGCAAGTCCGGTCGAGCGTAGATGTGGGAAATGAACTTAGATGATGCTGCATCCCGACGAATATCTGGCGGGGTGATGTTGCTAAGAACTGGCAGCCATGGAACCGGGGTGGAATGGATGGTTCCAGAAATTATCCTCATGGAGGAATATAATTTGGAATCGACCAAGTGGACATGGGGGCTACGGAACCATACTGGGGCACAGTATTCTGCAGTGGAATAGCATAATGCCAGAGATGATGATCGTAGTGTGGAAGCGCTCGCGCCCCATGAGGAGCTGGCCAGTCTTGCAATGATGTTATTCCCCGCGCCCACCTTTGCTGCAGTTTTTATGAGATGTTCGTGAAATGACAGGGTGCGATCGAGAGTAACGCCAAGATAGACTGTCTGGGCTTCATGCCGGATTCTCGTATCGCCAAGCTGCACATTAAGCTCACGCGAGGCCGAGGCATGGTGTAGATGGAAAACAGATGATACCGTTTTTGCAGTGCTAGGGATTAGTCGCCATTTTTTACAGTAATCAGATATCAGAGACATGTCTTTCATGAGTGTTTCCTCGAGGATGTCAAACTTGGATGCCTGAGTTGCACAGCAGATGTCATTGGTGTAGATGAATTTCCTTGAAGAAGTTTCTGGGAGGTCATTGATGTAAATATTAAATAGCGTAGGAGCCAGAACAGAGCCCTGGTGGAGGCCACTTGAGACAAGTCTCCATCTGCTAGACTTGTCACCCAGATGCACCTGGAATCTTCTGTTTTGGAGAAGAAACGATATAGTGTTGGCCACCCATGGAGGCAGGCATCTTGAGATCTTGACTAGGAGACCACGGTGCCAGACCGTGTCATAGGCTGCTGTGAGATCAACAAAGACAGCACCCGTCTTTAAATTCTTCTGGAATTCATTTTCAATGTAAGTTGAGAGGGCCAAGGCTTGTTCGCAGGTAGATCTTCCTGGGCAGAAACCAGCTTGGGCGGGTGATAGAAATTTCTCTGTAAGAGGAGAAATATGTGACAGAAGCAGCCTCTCAAGGAGTTTGTAACACACGGAGAAGAGAGAAATTGGTCTATAGCTGGCGGCCAGTGTTGGGTCTTTCTTTGGTTTCAAAACTGCTATTATCTTCGCACAACGCCAAATTTTGGGCATAGATTCAGATTCCAAGATGTGGGACAGGAATGAAGTGAGCCACTTCTTTGCCGTCGGGCCCAAGTTAAGAATGAGTTCTGGGGTGATGTTATTATAGCCAGCAGCTGTTCCCGGTTTAACCCTCTTCAAAGCGTCTTCCAGTTCAGACAGTGTAAAGGGAGAGAGTTTTGGAGATGGACAAGATAACCGGAAGTGGGATGACCACTCATGGGAAATTTCTCTTTTCCAGACTGGGTCGATCTTAGCACGTCCAACTTGAGTTAGGTGACTGGCCACTGAGTTTGGAGATATGGGAGGATGGGAGACGGGAGGGGGTTGGCTACCGGCACCCAGTCTGTGAAGAAGCTTCCAGGCCTTCCTACTTGAGTGGGTGAAGTTCAGACTTTCTGTGAGTTGTTGCCAGCGGGCTTGGCGTGCTGCATCCAGGGAGACAATGAGATGGTCAGCCACATCTGGGTCGCCCGACTCATCATACTGCTTTAGTAGTTGCTTGCATTCAGCATCAAGACCAGGCGTATAGTTAGCACGTCTCCCACGAGGAATGGCTTGGGAAGCTGCTTTGAAGATGGCTTGGCAGAAGCGCCTGTAGGAATCTTCAGAGGGGATAGAGTTAATTGGAATTGTAGGAATATATTTGTTGGTAAGATCACTGAACAGATGCCAGTTTGCTTTCCGAAAGTTCCATCTTAGTTTCTCCGAGCACAGAATCAGTGGGAGCTGGAGACCAATGTGGATGATAGCTGGGCGGTGATGACTGTGCGGGAAGATCTTGAGAACTTGTCTCGTAGCGGGAAAGGCTTGGCCGTTGACTGTGCTAATCCAGCACAGGTCGGGTGATGAGTCTTTATTCCATCTAGCACTGTGAAAAGAGCCTGGCTGTTTGGGATCGTATAATAGGGAGAGGTCATTCGCTGAAGCCCAGTCAGCTAAGATAGAGCCGTCAGCACGAGTGGAGGAATATCCCCAGTCTTGGTGATGACTATTAAAGTCTCCAACGTAAACGGCTGGGTGATTCGGGCTAGGCAGGACCTCATTATCCCATGAGGCACTGGGAGGCTTATATACGTTGACGAGCTGAATAGTTCCAATAGTAATGGAGTCGTAGAAGGTCGAAGAGGCCGTATGGTAAACGTCCGCAAGACACGATTTGGCATAGATGGCTCGGCCGTGTTTAGGATGGAGGTTATAGCATATTAAATCGAATCCACTGATGGTGAATCGAGCAGCTTCATCGACTGCTATATGTGTTTCTCGTAGGCAAATAACATCTGCCTGATGCTGTATCGCCAATTGACCAATAAGAACGCATTTGGCAAAGGACAGCCCCTCAACATTAAGTTGGAGGACTCGAAGAGCAGAACCAACAGCTTGAAAGCTGTCAGGAGCTGCTTGTTGCTGGCTTTGAAAGTGACTGGGATCCATGTGGATTCAGTCGGCTAGGAAGGATCATCAGTTTCCCCAATGGATGGGTACTCACGGGATGGGATGAGTTCACTGATATTGCAGAGCTAAAGTATTTGTTCTTGTGCCTCAAATCTGGAGACCAGAGACCCTGTGACCCACAGTCCCTGACTCCTAAGTATCATAACTCCAAAGCTTCAGCAAGGAGACCAGAGGAAGAAATTCATTTCTTTCCTTGTGTGTTCCATGATTCCTGTCCTATGACTAGGGAGACCAATCTCCCTAATCATCTGAATCAGTGGACAAAAGTCTACAATAGATTAAAGAATTGGACCTGATTTTTTAAAATGTTATTAATGATTTTGTATTGATTTACAAAATTATGAGACAACAGAGGTATAATCCCACACTGTTCCCACCAGAAGAGTGCTGTGTCTCCATTCCCTCTATTGGAAACTGCTGTAGTTCTCCTAGGGCCACAGATATGGGTTGACTATTATTTGTCTGTCTGTATGTCTATCTATCTATCTATCTATCTTTGTCCATTTTTCTATGGTTGGATCTGAATTTTACACAGCAGAAGAGAATGAACTCAGGGTTTTACTCAAGCATAAAACTGTCAAGCAGCCTCCCAAACCTGGTTCTTTTATTCTCATACTAAGGGAGAGAAGCAAGAGGGAAGGCCACTACAGTCCTGCTCTACCATCCACAGAACTTTTCTGGCTCCTTTATGTGGTGCCAGGAATTGAACTCAGGATGGGAAGTATGGTAAGGTACACACCCAAGTGGTTGAGCGACCACCTAGTCCCTCTGAATTTTTTAAGCAGGGTTTCTAGTTTGGATCATACAGGTTGATATTTGAATGTGCCACATGGGAAGCAAATTCAGAAAATATCAAACCCATCTATGGGTCATTGTAATCTTTGCAAGCGGGTCTGATATTTCCGTTGAAGCCATCTGGTGACCCTACTCGCAAATCCTCCTTGTCTTTGGCAGGATTTGTGGACATAAGAAAGGGCAACTCAGGAAAATTAGTTCACAAAGAAATCCAGGGAGGTTTAGTGAGTATTTGCCATCTGGGATCTGGAGGGGATGAAGTTGTGTAGAGAAGCAAAGGCTGTGTTAATTCTTTTTTCAGTAGTTAGATTTAAATTATTATATATATTTTTTAAAAATATGGTGTCAGGAATGTCCCTGAGATGTATATGACATGACTGCTGAATTGCCTCCATGGGCGAGCTTTCTTTGTTTATATTAGTGGTTTAGTATTGATTTACAGAATTATAAGATATTGGGGTGTAATTGTACAACATTCCCACCACCAGAGTTCTATGCCCTCACTGCCTCCATTGGAAACTGCAGTAGTTCTCTCATGGTCACAGATAGACCTATTTTTTTTTGCACATGTTTTTCCTATGTTCATGCCTTCACTTCCTTTCTAAGTCACACCTACATCCATTACTATTTTTTGAGTGTCCTTTTTTATTCTTTTCTCTGATAAGAGAAGCAGTCTGAAAACAGGATTTGTCTGTGTTTCAGATCCATTTCTCTTTCTGTGATGGTACCAAAGCAAGTTTCCTGGTGACAAATGTTTCAAGTCCTGGTGGAACTGGGATTCAGAGCCCTTTGGTCTTCTTCCCCTATCCTTTAAAAAATTTTATTTATTTATTTATTTATTTATTTATTTATTTATTCCCTTTTGTTGCCCTTGTTTTATTGTTGTTGTTATTGATGTTGTTGTTGGATAAGACAGAAAGAAATGGAGAGAGGAGGGGAAGACAGAAAGGGGGAGAGAAAGACAGACACCTGTAGACCTGCTTCACCGCCTGTGAAGTGACTCCCCTGCAGGTGGGGAACCAGGGGCTCGAACCAGGATCCTTACTCTGGTCCTTGCACTTTGTGCCATGGGCGCTTAACTCGCTGCGCTACTGCCCGACTCCTTTCTTTCCCCATACCCTCTCTGGGAGGATGGATCAGTTCTTTTTTGGGGGGGGGGGAGTGCAGAAGGTGGGAGTTCTGTCTTTTGTAATTGCTTCTCTGGGTCATCTTTTTTTTTTTTTTTCTTGAATGGGGGGGGGAGAGAAGAGGGAGAGACTGGCACACAGAGAGGGAGAGACACCACAGCACTGCTCCACCATCGATGGAGCTGGCCCAGCACTGTCCCCGCTGTTGGCACATGGAGGCAAGGCAGGATGCACTATAGTACATGCTGTTCTGAATGATCTGTCTTCTGGTTCAGTATCTATTTCCTTGTGAATGCTGAATGCCCATCACATTGAATGGACCCCAGTTTCTTATAATCATTGAATCCTATCAGAAGGAATCAGTCTTTCCTTTCAGTGACTGTCTGACCCTGCTGCAAAATCAGTGTACTCCAACTGTGAATGTCTGATTGAAAAGTGTGGCCAGGATCTGGGATGCCGTGGAGATGATGAAAGTGGGTTTTGAAACGTCCTTTAAGAACAGAAAAACCAGTGTCAGCATCTTGGTGGAACTCATAGGCTTAGCTGCCCTAAGTCTCGTGATGATTATTCTTATTCGTCACCCAATCTGGTCCCCTACGCCTACACTGAACTTCTCTGTTCCAGACTCTTGGAAACAGAGTTGGCAGTCAGCTGAGGTCAAGAACAAACACCTCATCACAGACCCCTGCAAGCGTCAACCCGGCTTTGACCTAGCACGTTATGATTGGGCCCTCCTCAATCGCTATCGAACAGGCCATGGCCGGTGCGCTGCTATGTTCCATCGCTGGGGAGCCGGAGACGACCCGAACTGCCCCTGCGGCTCCAGACAGACTATGACCCAAATAGTCAATGACTGCCACCTCTCCAGATTCAAAGGAGGTCTTGAAACTTTACATCAGGCTCAACCTGACGCTGTTGACTGGCTACGGAAGAAGGGCAAATGCTAGAAGAAGAAGATTGGTCAATATTTCAACTCTCACTGCAAAAAGGGTTAACAGCTGAAAGGGGAAAAATAACGAGGAAATGACAGAATGAAGACATCAAAAGAAAAATATTTAAATATCAAAAGATTCAGAGAGCCTCTGGAAAAGCTCTTGAATTTTTTTCTTTTCTTTTTTTTTTTTTAAATGACCTTTTTGCTCTCATCCTGGGGAAAGTGAAATCTGAACTGAAGGATTTTTGTCAGAAACATTACACCCCAAATTCACTACTTAATTTGTTTTTTCGCTCCATGTGAGAGTTCCTGCATTGTGGAAAGGCTAATTTAGATTTTGGTGTGCTGATAAGTGTTAGATGCATTTTTCAAGATAAGGATTCTGAATCAAGCTCCCTTTCTCCCCCATGATTTGAAATGAAAACCTGAGCTCACTCAGGATTGGATAGGACAGAGAGAAATTGAGAAGTGAGTTACTCTAGATGTCTTCTATGAGGATTGGCCATTTGTTGGGGATGGATGTTAGTAAACCAGGAAGTCTCTCTTTTTCTCATTGAGCTACAGAGTCTTTCCTCCTCCTCCTCCTTCAACTATTACTTCTTCTTCCATTTATTCTTCTCCTTTTGCTCCTCCTCCTCTCCCTTCTTCTTTTTTTCTTCCACGATGGCTCCATCCTCTGCTTCTATCTCCTAGTTTCCCCAGGGCTCTGTTCTGGCTCCTACGCTATTTAATATTTACATCAATGACCTCCCAGAAACTTCTTCAAGGAAGTTCATCTACGCCAATGACATCTCACGAAAAACACTCACGAAAGACATGTCTCTGATATCTGATTACTGTAAAAAATGGTGACTAATCCCTAGCACTGCTAAAACGGTATCATCTGTTTTCCATCTACACCATGCCTCAGCCTCACATGAGCTTAATGTGCAGCTTGGCGATGCGAGAATCCGGCATGAAGCCCAGCCAGTCTATCTTGGCGTTACTCTCAATCGCACTCTGTCATTTCACGAACATCTCATAAAAACTGCAGCAAAGGTGGGCGCGAGGAATAACATCATTGCAAGACTGGCCAGCTCCTCATGGGGCGCGAGCGCTTCCACACTACGATCATCATCTCTGGCATTATGCTATTCCACTGCAGAATACTGTGCCCCAGTATGGTTCCCGTAGCCCCCATGTCCACTTGGTCGATTCCAAATTATATTCCTCCATGAGGATAATTTCTGGAACCATCCATTCCACCCCGGTTCCATGGCTGCCAGTTCTTAGCAACATCACCCCGCCAGATATTCGTCGGGATGCGGCATCATCTAAGTTCATTTCCCACGTCTGTGCTCAACCGGACCTGCCAATATACGCGGATATCTTCGCCCACCCTGTCCAACGCTTGACGTCTCGTCACCCAATCTGGTCCCCTACGCATACACTGAACTTCTCTGTTCCAGACTCTTGGAAACAGAGTTGGCAGTCAGCTGAGGTAAAGAACAAACACCTCATCGCAGACCCCTGCGAGCGTCAACCCGGCTTTGACCTAGCACGTTATGATTGGGCCCTCCTCAATCGCTATCGAACAGGCCATGGCCGGTGCGCCGCTATGTTCCATCGCTGGGGAGCCAGAGACGACCCAAACTGCCCCTGTGGCTCCAGACAGACTATGACCCACATAGTCAACGACTGCCACCTCTCCAGATTCAAAGGAGGTCTCGAAACTTTACATCAGGCTCAACCTGACGCTGTTGACTGGCTACGGAAGAAGGGCAAACGCTAGAAGAAGAAGAAGTCTCTTTCATGCTGAAGCTGTCAGGACACTCATCACCTGTATCATGTCTCATCGTATCCTGGTCACTGGTAGCCTATGGCTCAAGGATGGCCATTCCCCTGAGTGGTTACAGACCTCTACGTTATTATTATTAGCCTCCAGGGTTATAGCTGGTCTGGTGCCTGCACTATAAATTCACTGCTCCTGCAAGCCATCCCCCCCCCCCATTTTATTGGATAGGACAGAGAGAAATTGAGAGAGTAGGAGGTGATAGACACCTGCAGACCTGCTTAACTGCTTGTGAAGCCACCCCCTTGCAGGTGGGGAGCTGGGGGCTCGAACCGGGATCCTTGCCTGGGTCCTTGCACTTGGTACTAGATGCACTTAACTGGTGCACTACTGCCCACCCTCTCCTCCCCCCTAACCCCTAGACATCTACTTTATACAGAGAACTTAAGATGAACCAGCCAAGTTTACTTAGGAATCTATGGGACCAGCTATTCTTCAGATGTCATGATGGCCTGGTAGTAAGCCATATGTCACATAGAGTTCCCAAGGTCATGGTGGGCTGAGTGTATACTTCATGAGTGAGAATGAGTAATCCAGCAGGACCAAGATGATTGGTACTTCAGGCTCCATTTTCATCTCACACTCTTTTTTTTTTTAAATTTTTTAAAAATATTTATTTTATTTATTTATTCCCTTTTGTTGCCCTTGTTGTTTTATTGTTGTAGTTATTATTGTTGTTGTCGTTGTTGGATAGGACAGAGAGAAATGGAGAGAGGAGGGGAAGACAGAGAGGAGGAGAGAAAGATAGACACCTGTAGACCTGCTTCACCGCCTGTGAAGCGACTCCCCTGCAGGTGGGGAGCTGGGGTTCGAACCGGGATCCTTATGCCGGTCCTTGTGCTTTGCGCCACCTGCGCTTAACCCGCTGCGCTACAGCTCAACTCCCCATCTCACACTCTTTTACCATGTCACGTAAGGGGTTGTGCCAACCTTCTCCTAGTGACAGTACCTCAGATTTTCTGAGCTCACATATTTTGGATACAACAGATTCTGTCTTTACAACTAAGTCATCAATGAACCAAACTTGGACACTCAGCTAATTACATGCCCTTGACCATGAGGACTGATTAAGGGATGGGTATATTGTCCAGACTGGGTCAGTAGCAGAAGAAGGACTTTGTTTATGGAGTTAAGGGATGGGGTGGGGAGGGCGGGTGGTGGTGCACCCAGTTGAATGCATACATTAGCATGCACAAGGACCCAGATTTGAGCCCCTGCTCCCCACCTGCAGGGGGGAAGCTTCATGAAGCAGGTCTACAGGTGTCTCTCTCCTCTATCTCCCCCACCCCTCTCAATTTCTCTCTTTACTAAAAAAAAAAGAAAAGAAAGAAAGAAAGAAAGAAAGAAAGAAAGAAAGAAAAAGAAAAAGAAAATAGCCACTAGGAGCAAAAGATTTGTTATGCAGGCACTGTGAGACTCAGAATCAATCCTGGTAGCAATTACAAAAAAAAAGAGTTAGGGATGATAGAACCCAGCAGGATGATGCTTGCAGCCTTCCTGTTAAGTGACAGAACAACCTGGAGATGAGGACCAAGAGGTGCAGAGAAGAGAGGTTCTGCTCCTGGTGTCTGAGTTGCTGGATCTCATCCTACCTAGAGCGGGAAGACTCCCTCCGACTTCCAGCCCAAATGTCTGCCTCTTGCTTCATCTGGCTGAACTGGGCTTGATATCACCTGTTAATAAGAGAGCCACAAGCATGATAATAGAAACACCTCATCACCACTGCATGACACTTTTGCCATCATCATCTCCCCGGGTTCCTGCCACAATCCCGTGATGTAGACGAGAGAGTGAGCGTTATCATCTCGATGTAGAAGCTGTCAGGCCTGCAAGGCTACAGGGCTGTTTTCTCATGTACCTGTGAGGGAAACACAGAGAGTAAAGATTGCCTTCTGAGAGTGAAACCAATGAAGTCATATATTATAGATTAAAGTCAAGCAATGTAAAGTCCCCTTAAAGAGAGAAGATGGCTCCCAGGCTTGCAGGACTTGTCTGCGATGTGATCAGATCCTTTGCATATCTAAAGAAGACTGTGTTCATCATGATCTTCCACAGAAGCCTAGAGGGCAGAGAGCTGCAAAGGCCGACCTTGGCCCTGCAGCCACCACAGCTTGTCTGGGTGGAGATTCTTGATCTTGGGATACTTGTTTCAGTGGCAAGGCTGGATCTAGAGAAATGCCTTCCGCTGCAAGTCACCTAAAATAAGAAGCAGAGGCTGGGCAGACAGTACCACGGTTACGCAAAAGTCTTTCCTGCTTGAAGCTCCAAAGTCTCAGGTTCAATCTCTAGCACCGCTGTAAGACAGCTGAGCAGTGCTCTGCTTTTTCTGTGTCTTTCTCTCATTAAAATAATAATAAAAAAGATGCAGCTACTAAAACAAAAGCAGATTGATAAATGTGGTCAGTTAAAAGTGGACAAAGCTTCCATATCATTTCTCCCATGAAGAAAAGAGTCTCATTCCCTCCCTGTGAGTCTGAGCTCACCCTGTGACTTAGTGGGAAAAAGCAGAATGAAGTAGAAGCAATGTTGTAGAATTCCCATGACTGAATTATAAATGAACTGATGCTTCTCTTTTTTGCATACTTGGAAGACTCACATCGCAGTGAGAAAGGATGATTTCTCAGATGACAGTGAGTCATATGAGCAAGCTGCTTTGGGCATTCCACCCAGTTGAGCCTCCAGATGACCAAAGCTCTACTCAGCGCCATGCTCAGCTGAACAGCTGCCCCACTGAGCCCAGCCAGCTCACAGAATTGTGAGAGATGGTTTGCAGCAGTGGGGCAGATAACTGAGATAACAGTGATTCAACTTGTAAAGATATCTCATGGTCTTCTCCACTAGGAAGTCTGGAGGTAGGAAGTTTCAGGCTTGCATCAGCAGCCTTACCTAGGACCCATGCCCTTTCTTCATTTTCATTCTATACTTTTAGCACATTGGACACTTTTCATCTTCCTTTGGGTTGCAAGATGGTTGCTACAACTCCAGGCAGCATATTTGTGTTTATAACAGGAGGGGAGCGTTCCAGGAGCTAACTCAACTTGCTAGAGCATGGGACCCTCATGCCTAAGACTTCTGGTTCTAGTTCCAGCATTGCACATATTTATTTAGGATAGAGACAGAAGTTGAGAGAGAAGGGAAGAGAGAGAGAGAGAGAGAGAGAGAGAGAGAGATAAACACCCGCAGACCTGCTTCACCATTTGTGAAGAGACCCCCCACCCCCACAGCAGGTGGGGAGCTGGGGGCTCGAACCAGGATCCTCATGCTGGTCCTTGGGCTTCATACCATGTACCCGTAACCCACTGCACTACTGCCCACCCCCCCCCCACAGAGTTATCTATTGATCTGTGGTTCCTTTGACCACACTTGAACTGTCCTTTCCAGAAGATCCTTCCTCCAGATCCTAGTCATTCTGTCTGCTGCCTTTCAATATTAAGTGAACACACCCATCTCTCCTTGTCCCAGTCTCACTCACCAGGGGGCCTATTTGCTATTTGTTTTCCTAGGCTGATCTACTTTTCAGGGAAATACCGGTTGTGTAGAATTTCTGAATCTATCGTTGCAGTAGTCATTTCTGTCTGCCAAGGAAGATGCTGCCATCTGGTCTGTGTATCAGTCGCAAAGGGTGGCTGACGTGAGTCTAAACATGAGAGGACTCCAGTCTCAGTGTGGTGAGAATGTCAGCTTTCTGGGTGCAATCTGGGTACAATCTCACCTAACCTTCCTACTATGCCATGAAAGTCTTTTCAGGAGACAGTGGAGAAGAGACCCTTGGGGCGACTATAGACAGGAGGATGAATGGGTCCAAGTGGCCATTTCCTCTGTTCTCTGGAATCTGCAGAGTCCCTGGTGACTTCAGGCTTACGGAGGTGGTGAATCCTTCCATGTTTCTACCCCAGTGGCAGTTCCTCTCCTGGGAATATATCCTAAGGAACTAAATGCACCCATCTAAAATGATCTATGTATACCTTTGTTCATAGTAGCACAATTTGTAATAGCTCAAACCTTGAAGCAACCTAGGTGTCCAACAACAGATGAGTGTCTGGACAAATTGTTGTCTATATACACAATGGAATACTACTCAGCTGTTATGAATGATGAATTCACCTTCCTCACGTCACCTTGGATGGAAATTGAAGGAATCATGTTAATTGATATAAGCCAGAAAGAGAAGGATGAATATGGGATGATCAAACTCATGGACAGAAGTTGAGAAACAAGAACAGAAGGGGAAACACAAAGCAGAACCTGGACTAGGTTTGAAGTATTGCACCAAAGGAAAGGATTCTGGGGTTGGGGAGGGACTTTCAGGTCCTAGTGCATAATGGTGGAGGAGGACCTAGGCTGGATGTGAGAATGTTTTACAGAAAAGAGAAATTTTACACATGTAACAACAAGTGCATTTACTATAAACCATTACCACCCCCCCTCCAGTAAAAACTAAATTAAAGAAATAAAACAACCTGTCTCTCTAATCTTAAAGGCTGGCATGGCGGTTGAACACATCAGCTCAGGCTAGACCACCAGGTCTACCCCATAAAGGCTATGAGTAGATGTTCTCTCTTTATGCCTCAGCTTCCACACCTGCACATTGGAGACGAACTGCAGACCTCCAGTTTGCAAGGCTTCCTGAGCACTGACGGGCATCAGGAGAGTAGGTGCTCCCCACAACACCTGGCTGGAGTTGGTGCTCCCTGAGCAATCGCTCTTTGGATTTTTACAGAGCTCATGTCCCCGCTGGAGGTGTGGCCACCCATAACCGAGGTGTCTCTGTCCTTCAAGGCTCTGTTCATACCTTTTGCAGTTGCTCTGGGAGTGTCAGCGGTCATGTTGTTATGATTAACAACAGCAACATAAGGCCTACTCCTTGGACGCTCAGAGCTGTAAACCTGATATGAGAAGCCATCTATAACACTGTGAATGGTTGAGTAGCCATGGATGACAGATCAGGAGGACAGAGTAGCCCTGTAGGGAGATTGAAGGCAGCTTCAGCCTGCTGTCTTATCCTGAGGGAGTGGAAACAGCAGGGAGCTTGGAGCCTGCAAACCTCCTCTGGACACTCCTTACCCAGGCTGGGCTGGAGATTGCTCACAGCCCCTGGGGGTCTCACGGTGGATCATGCTGGCTGTGCTGAACTGTAGCTGTCGCTCACTGGGCAGACACTTCTATGACATGGGAGCAGCAGATGGCTCTGAGTCCTTGACTCACCTGTCCATGGAGCTAATATTTACTGGGTGTCTTCTGGGTGCCAAACACTGTTCTGGGCAATGAAGACAAGGCTGATTGCTCATGTCCTTGAGAGCCTCACCGTCTAGTGGTTTGAAAAGACAAGCAGCAAGCAAACCCACACACACACACACATTGTTTGCTGGTGATCAGGAATTGTAGCCTGAGAAGGAGTGTTGAGGACATGGAGGTGTATCACCCATGACCCCCCCGAGTTTGCTGTTCAGAGAGCTGGAGATAGTTCACTCAGCAGAGCATTTCCACATGTGAATCCCAGGGTTTGAGCCCTGGCATACTATCTAAGAGCTCTGTGGATGGTGGAGCAGTGCTATGGTCTCCTCTTTCTGATCATCTCCACCCCCACCCCCCAACCCCACAAAGATTAAGACTTAAGAAATTGGGCCAGGGAGGTGGCTTAGCAGTATTTGGTGTGTACAAGGTCCTGGGTTCATTTTTTTGGAACTACATTAAAAAAGGAACTAAAGCAAAACTTGGCTTTTGGGGGGTTTATCTAAGGTGCAGACAGCTGTCCTGCCCCAACTCAACTTTCCCAGGGTCTATGTGAGATGGGGGTAAAGATGCCCCCTGCTCAGCCTGACTCAGGAACATTCTGGTGGGCAGTGCTTTTGTGCTCTGTGCCTGGTGGGCCAAAGCTGTCTTGCTCCTGTGACACAGTTTATCCTTCTTCCTTTTGCCCAATTCCCTCCCTCTGTGTCTCTGTTTGCTTTAGGAGAACCCCAGGTATGATAGGGACATGAGGTGATTGGGGCTGGTGGTAAGCAGAGACCTCTTCAAGCAAGTGACACAAGGTCAGGAACTGAGAAGTCAGTAATGCGGAGATCTGGAGGGCTGGTGTTCCGGCAGAAGGAGCCACAAGTTCAAAGCCCGGAGCTAGGAATGCACTAATCATCTTTGAGTGTCACAAGCAAGGCTGCTGGGTGGTCTGAGCTGGGTGCCGGACATGACTTCTGGGGACATGGGGAGAGAGGCACAGAAGCCAGGTTTGTCCCTAGCACCTACACGTGGCATGCACTCAATGTCTGCCCAGCTCGATGGGCTGTCACCCAAGCTCCTTCCCTCTTTCCGTCTGGCCTCAGACAAGCTTCAGTCTCCCCTCCTGTGACTAGCAACCAAGCTGGGACTTTTGAGCACTAGTTTAGAGCTCTCTCTCCCAGACCTGCTTCTTTCCCACTTTTTCTCCCCAAACCCTTCAGCAGAGGGTTCCTGGAAGGAGGACCCTGGATCTGGTGACTCAGCTCTGTCCCTGGAGTCACGTGGGTGGAGAAGGTGGGGGCCGGGCGTCCTCTCTGTCACCTCTGTCTGATAATAAACCTTACTAGGGAATCCCCTCCCCGTGGGGCAGGAGGGCTCCTTTGGTGGGCCTTATTGCTTTGATTAAGACGGCGATATCTGAAAATTGTCTCTGGCGCCCGAGAACTCCCATTTTATGACTTGCACGTGTCTAGGATAAATTGCTTCTGCTGCCTTGTTTGTTATATATAATTCAGGGGCTGTGGAGACTGATAGTTTGCAGAACACTCACCTGGCTGCGTGCATCCACTGGGTTCTGCCCAGCCTGGGCAGTGGCTCTCAGGCTGGTGCTGTGGGCACTGTGGGATGAGGCTGGGGGAGTGAGGCGTCTGTCCAGTTTTCCTTGGAGAGAGGGGACTGGCTGGACAAAGATCACTAGAGGGCCTGTGGGCTCCCCTCAGGCAGTCACCCAGTGAGTGAGGGGCCTTTGTAGGAGTGACTCAGGCTTCCTTATTGCTATCTTGGGAAAGTAGGATCCTCACACCACCATCTCACCTCTGGGTAAATGAGATTCAGAATCTCCATGATTTACCCAACACCATTTGGTCAGATGTGTTGATCTTCATGGTTTTGTTCATTTGCACCTGAATCAAGAGCTTCACGTGATGGACTCAGGTCCTTTTTAGCAGCCCCTGTGAGACATTGGCGGTTGGTATCCTTGTTCCTTTTTTATTGGCCTCCAGGGTTATCTCTGGGGCTCAGTGCCATTACTGCAAATCCACCATTCCTGGTTGGCATTCACTCCTTTTTCTATTTTTTTTTATTAGGATAGAGAGAAATCAAAATGGGAGGGAGAAAAAGAGAGGAAAGAGAAAGACAGACACCTGTAGACCTTCTTCACCACTCATGAATCATCTCCCCTGCAGATGGAGAGTGGGGCCTCGAACCTGAGTCCTTGTGCATTGTAATATGTGCTCAACTGTATGCACCACTGCACAGCGCCCCCATGGTCTCCTTGCTGTATAGACAAGAGTGTGAGGCTCGGAGTAATAATAAGACTGTGGGACTGGAAGTTATTATGCTGAATGAAATAAGCCAAGAGGTGAAGGACAAATACTGGGTGGTTTTGCTCATATATAAAATATAGATGACTAAAGCAAGCAAACTTGGGGGAAAAAAGTTACTCAACTGCCTCTTGGACTCTGAAACCTGGTGGCTGTTGGGGGTGGGGGAAGACGAGACTTTGGTGGTGGATTCAGTGACTTATAGACACTCTGAAACCTGATAATTTTGTAAGCCAGTGCTGAACCACTTATAATAAAAATTATTAAAAAAATAGAGGACATGTTGAATAAAAATGTGGCGTGGGGGAGAATTGCCAGGAGCAGTGGATTCATAGTGCTGTGCCAATTTCAGCAACAAACCTGGTGGAAAAGAAGAAAGAGAGGAAGGAAGGAAGAAAAAAAACAGAGAACAAATAAAACAACAACAACAACAACAACACGTACACGCGCGCGCACACACACACACACACACACACACACACACACACACACACACACCAGGATTTCCTCTCCAGAAATTAAATACCAGGAATTGCAGTGTAGGTCAGCATCCATCCATCCATCCATCCATCCATCCATCCATCCACCCACCCACCCACTCATCCATCTGTCTATCCATTTCTTAATTCATTTCTTCACTAACTCACCTCCTCATGCCTCACTTTTCTTATTTATCATGTGGGAATAAGATTATCTAATTCATGGGGTTATTGTGAGGAACAGATGGGGAATGTTGAGTAAAATGAGTTACCATACAGGAAATGTATAGAATGAAGTCTTGTTTGCAGAGAAATGCACAAGAAACTGTAGCTGCAGCAAGAAGGATTTCATCACTTACTTGCTTATTATTTAGTTCCACAAATATCTTAAAGAAACCTCCTGGAGAATCTCAGAAGGCTAGAAATGGACCTACCCTATGACCCTGCAGTTCCTCTTCTGAGGATATATCCTGAGGAACCAAACACACCCATCCAAAAAGATTTGTGCACACCTATGGTCATAGCAGCACAAGTTGTAATAGCCAAAACCTGGAAGCAACCCAGGTGTCCAACAACAGATGAGTGGCTGAGCAAGTTGTGGTCTATATACACAATGGAATACTACTCAGCTATTATGAATGATGAATTCACATTCTTCACCTCATCTTGGATGGAGTTGGGAATCATGTTAAGTGATTAAATTGGGAATCATGTTAAGTGATTAAGAAAGAGAAGGATGAATATGAGATGGTCTCGATCATAAACAGAAGTTAAGAAATAAGAACAGGAAGGAAAACACAAAGCCAAACTTGGACTGGAATTGGCGAATTGCACCAAAGTAAAAGACTCTGTGGTGAGGGTTGGGGGGGGGGGCTCAGGCCCTGGAACATGATGGGCCAGGAGGACCTAGAGGGGCTGAATTGTTATATGGAAAATAAGAAAAGTTACACATGTACAAACTGCTGTGTTTTATTGCTGACTGTAAACCATTAATGCCCCCGTGTGAACCAGGCCATCTCCTAAGTGCCTGGCACCTGGGAACCCACTGCCATTACCTCATCTCACAAGTGGGGAAGTGGTTCAGAGAGAGAGAGACGTGGGCGGATGGTGGTGGTGGTGTGTGTGTGGGGGGAGGGTTCCAGTGTAGGACAGTGCTCCTTCTTTCACCCAGTTTCTTTTCTTTTCTTTATCCAGAGGGTGTTGTTCTGCACGACAGTTGGTCTCTCCCTCAGGGGCGCAGTTTCACATCTCCCACAAATAGGCAGCAGACTACATACCTGCTGAACAAGTGCCGTCTCCCTCTGCCACAGGGGACTGCACCTTTAATCCTCCCCCCACCCTATTGACATTCGATATATTTTCATGAGGAATATGTTATTTGTGGGTGGGGAAAATAGCACAATGGTTGTGCAGAAAGACTTCCATACCAGAGGCTCCAAAGTTCCCAAATTTCTGTCCCTAGCACCACTATTAGCCAAAGCTGAGCAGTACTCTCCCCCCATTAAAATAAAACATCATGTGAGCAAGATTTGGCACTGCTCATGCTGTGTTCTTTGCCTGAATCCACAATAATTCATAGATTAGTTTTTTTCTCCCATTCCTCCTCCCCCTCCTCTTCTCCTCCTCTTTATTATTTATTTCTTTGATAGGTGCAGAGAGAATTTGAGAGGGAGGGGAGATAGAGAGGTGAGAGAGAGAGAGAGAGAAAGAGAGAACTGCTTACCATTTGTGAAACTTCCCTTCTGCTGATGGACTGGGGCTTGAACCTGAGTCCTTGCACATGGTATCCTTTGTGCTCTACTAGGTCTGGTTTCTTTCCCCAAAACGCTTCTGATCTTTCATGTGGCTATAAGCAGGTAGACAGGAGATGAATGTATTTTCATGAACTCGGAGATGCATAGTTGTTCACATACTCATCTCTGTGAGACTGGGGAATGAATGCCTTTTCACTCGGTTTACAATCTGAATGGGGGCTGGGTGGTGACACACCCTGTGAGCGCACGTGTCACAGAGAGCAAGGCCTTGGTTCCAGCCCTGGGTCTCCACCTACAAGGGTGAAGCTTCATAAGAGGCAAAGCAGTGCTGCAGGTGTTTGTCTTTCTCTCTCCCTATCTCTTTATTTGTTGGATAAGATAGCCAGAAACTGAGAGGGGGAGAGGGAGGGAGGGAGGGAGAGAGAGAGAGAGAGAGAGAGAGAGAGGGAGAGAGAGAGAGAGATACACCTGCAGCACTGCTTAACCACTAGTGAAGCTTTCCTCCTGCAGGTTGGGACTGAGGGTCTGAATCCAGGCCTTTGCTCACTGTAATGTGTGTGCTCAACCAGGTGCACCACCACCCACCCCCTTCATTTTCTTTATTCAGTAAATAAATAACATAAAATAAAAAAACCAGTATTTGGTTTGTTCCTGGGTTTCAACACACACACACACACACACACACACACACACACACACACACACACACACACACACACACACACACACTCACTCAGCATCACCATCGGCAGTCAGGGTAAAAAAAATAGCCATACTTGGGAACGTCAGTGGAACTACCTTTTTCGATTTCTTTGTCTCTCTTATCTTTTCGGATTCTCATATCTCTAATTCACCTAATGCAAGAGGACAATACTTACAGGAACCCACGGACCCTGGCAACTGCGACTGAAAGCCATGATTAGAAGGCCTGAGTTTTTGCTATCAAAGAACATGTCTTTGGAATATCTTAGTCCATGTGGTTTGCTTCTATTTCCATCCCCCCCCCCTTTTTTAAAGCCTGTTGCCAGAGTGGTAGGTGATAAAAAATTAATGTCTAAATAAATCTAGACATGCTTTTTATAAATAAGTAGAGATAAAAATTCGAAGTGGTAAGAAAGCCTTGTGATGCCAAGGAATAGACCCAGCGGGGATGAAAACATGTCTGCATAAAAACACACCCATGAATGTTGATAGCAATTCTATTCACAGGAGCCACAAGATGGAAACACCCACACGCCTGTCTCCTAGACAGCATGTCCTCCCCCTCCCCCCCCCTCCCCCTTCCCCTCCCCCTCTCCCTCTCCCTCTCTCTCTCTCTCAGGATCCTATGCTACCATAAAAAGGAATGATGCCCAGGACCCTAGTGTATTCCAATACTCCAATCCGATGATCCACACCCCTGGATGAACCTGGAAAAAGAGGGTGCTAGGTGAAAGAAGCCAGCCATTCAGGTTCCCACATTCTATGATTCCACCGTGTGCAAGTTCACAAGACACGCAAAAGAGGAATCTATCAGGGGTAGAAAGGAGATGAGTGGCTGCTTGTGGCTGGAGCAGTGCAGGCAGGTATGGCGACAGGGAGGTAACAGTGAATAGGTACAGAGTTTCCTCTTGAGGGGGTAAAAGTGGCTGAAAATGGACTTAGATGATGGTTTTGCATTCATCTTTGGAGACACTGAAACCCATCAGATGGTATACATTCATTGAGTGTAGTGCACGAGTGTGATTTATCTCTCTATGAAGCTATTGGTAGGAAAGGGAACCTTGTGTTGGAAGATTTATTTTATTTTATTTTATTTTATTTTATTTTATTTGTTTCATTAGAGCACTGATCAACTCTGGCTTATAGTGTTGCCAGGCTTGAACCTGGGACTTTGGAGCTTCACGCATGAAAGTCTTTTGCATTACCACTATATCATCCATCTCTAAAATATTTATTTAAAAAATTTAGTGGGCGGTAGGGCAGGGCAATAGTCATCCATTTGAACGTGTATGCTACCATGTACCAGGGTTCAAGCCCCCAGCCTCTATCAGCAGGGGGGAAGCTTTCGAAGTAGTGAAGCAATGCCTAACGTGTCTCTCTCTCTCTGCACCCTTCTCTCTTCAGTTTCTTTCTATCCTATCAAATAAAAAGGAAAAAAAGTTATGAGAGGATGAGAGAGGCCAGAACATCTCCCTTAGCTCTGTCATATGAGGTGCCAAGGACTGAACCTGGGGCTTCAGTCCTGCAAGTCCTGTTCTGTATTACTGCACAGTCTCCCTGGAACCTTTCTGAGAGTGGACAGTTTTTTTGTTTGTTTGTTTTGTTTTTTTGCCTCCAGGGTAATCACTGTGGCTTGGTGCCAGCACTATGAATCCACTGCTCCTGGAGGCCATATTTTCTTTTCTTTTCTTTTTAAATATTTATTTATTCCCTTTTGTTGCCCTTGTTGTTTTTATTGTTGTAGTTATTATTGATGTCATTGTTGTTGGATAGGACAGAGAGAAATGGAGAGAGGAGGAGAAATCAGAGAGGGGGCGAGAAAGAAGTGATTCCCCTGCAGGTGGGGGAGCCAGGGGCTCAAACTGGGATTCTTGCCCTTTTTTTTGTAGTTATTATTGTTGTTGTTATTGATGTCATCATTGTTAGATAGGACAGAGAGAAATGGAGAGAGGAGGGGAAGACAGAGAGTGGGAGAGAAAGACACCTACAGGCCTGCTTCACCTCCTGTGAAGCGACTCCCCTGCAGGTGGGGAGCCGTGGACTCGAGCCAGGATCCTTACGCCGGTCCTTGAGCTTTGCACCATGTGTGCTTAACCCGCTGTGCTACCACCCGACTCCCTCGAACTGGGATTCTTATGCTGATCCTTGCACTTTGCTCCACCTGCACTTAACCCACTGTGCTACCGTCCGACTCCTGTAGAGGCCATATTTTACATATTATTGGATAAGACAAAGAAAAACTGAGAGGAGTGGGGGAGGCAGAGAGGGAGAGAGAAAAAGAGATACCTGCTTCACTTTCGTGGTGGGGAGCAGAGGATCAAACCTGGATCCTTGCATGGGTCCTTGTGCTTAGTACACCTGTAGGGAGGCAAGCTTCCTGAGCAGAGAAGTAGTGTTGCAAGTGACTGTCTTTTTCCTTATCTCTCCCCTCCCTCTCAATTTCTCTCATTCCCATCAACTATAAGTAGGGAAAATAAATGGCTACTGGGAGCAGTGGATACATCATGTAGGCACCAAGTCCCAGCAATAACCCTGGTGGGAATGAACAAACAACAAATAAACAAACATAGGGGGTCCAGCGGTGGCATATCAGCTTGAGCACACAAGTTACTATAAGCAAGGACCCAGGTTTGAGGCCCCACTCCCCACCTGCAGGAGTTGCTTCATGAGTGGTGTAGCAGGTCTGAAGGTGTCTATCTTTCTGTCTCCCTCTCTATTGACTCCTCTCCTCTCAATTTATGTCTATCCTATCAAATAAAATATGAAGAGCAGAAGAAAGAAAGAAAAAAAGAAAAGATGGTCTCCGGGAATGGTCAATTTGTTGTGCAGGTACAGAGATCCCAGGGATAATCCTGGTGGCAATAAACAGACAAGAAGTAATCAAGAACAGCCTAAAGCCATACATCAAAACAACAATAAAAAGCCAACTAGCTCATCTGTGTGTCCAGGGCAGGAGGGATGAGGAAGACAGGGAGGGTTTCAATAACAGGAGGGTGGCAAAGTAAGTGACAAATACCACCTTTGTGAGTGCCTCATCTCTCCACTGAGCTGTATGTACTTCCAGGAGGCCAACCTTTCTGTGCAAGGTGTGTGTGTGTGTGTGTGTGTGTGTGTGTGTGTGTTTGTGTCTAGAATTTGCCTGGGAGGCTGGAGGCAGGGCTGGAAGATTCACAGACAGAAGGGCTTGTGACTGTGTGTGTGTGTGTGTGTGTGTGTGTGTGTGTGTGTGTGTGTGTGCACGCATGTACACCTTGAAGGAATCCTCATCACTGGTTCATTCTTTTCTCTCTTTGACTGGGAGCCTATTACTTCACTGTTGCGAGCTGGTGACCTTCTGGAAGCTGGTGAAGTGACTAGGAGATGGGACACCAGCTATTGAGTGAGAAGAGGCACTTGAGGAGGGACTCAGCCTTTGAGGGTTTGCCTCTGCACCCACATTGGATGATTTAGTTTTTCTGCCCTGGTGTTTTTAAGACACACCCTAGTTTTCTTTTACAAAGGGGACACTGATGACACTGTGAGGAAATTCCAGCCCATGTCTTCCACGGAGTCCCTTCCCCATGACACTCTCTGGGGGCTTCTGGTGAGCTGTGGGGCTCCAGCCTGCAGTCATTTGGTTGTGACTCAGAAGTCAGGGCAGACAGTGTGAGCTAAAAATAGGCATCAGGTGCCATGCCTGGGTTGTTCCAGTCCCTCTAGTTCCCAGCTCTCTGAGCAAACAACAGAGACCAGAAGTGTTTCAATCCAGCCGGGACAAGTGTGAGAGCTATGATTTCACACCTCCCCAAACTGTATGTCAGCGGACTTCATTCTGTCCCCTGTGCCACAGGGCACAGTGTCCCCGAGTCCAATTTTGCTTCCCTGTTAGTGTCCTGGGATCTACAGACACAGATAGAAGGTTTATTCACGTCTAACCCAGTCTGTTCCCTTGCTCTGTGTTATTCCTTCTTCTTTTCCTGGCTTATTTCACTTTGCCTGACCCTCTGTGGTCCCATCCAGGTTGTAGCTGAAGGTGAAATCTCAGTATGACACTGCGTTGTATGATGCTGTGTCTGTGGACCACAGCTTCCTTATGCACCTCCTCCCAGGCCCTGGGCCCTGGTGCCATCACTTCTCACGCCAGCAGCTGCAGTAGTCTCTTCACTCTTGTCCCTGCATCTGCTCTTGCCTCTTGTGGCATTTCCCACTTTCTGCTGTGCTTGTCTCCCTGCCACCCCGCATCTCCCCGCATGAGAACGGGGGCTCACTGAGGCACCTGCACCTGCAGCCTCTGGCTGGCTGGGTGTCTGGGAGCAGGGGTACAGGAATGAGTAAAGTCACCAGCCTTCCCATCCGGGTCCCTTTTTATAGTGTGAATTAGCTAGGACAAGCTGGGGGATCTGCCTGCCTGAGTCTGGGACAAGGCATTGCTTTTTCCCCAGATATATGGTCATAGTGCCCTGCCTCTCCACTGTGCCTCAGTTTCCCCATCTGTACAGTGGTGATGGTAGGTGGCTGCAGGGACTTGGGGTCTGCTCTGGCTGCTCACAAAACAGCTGCTTTTCAGGGGTGCTGTGTCTTCCGCTATTCTACAGGCACAGAGCAAATACGACAGTGAGTGGACAATGAGGTCCAGAGACTTCTCAGATGACACATCTCCCCAGGGAAGGAGCTGGGGCTTGAGCCAAGGTCTGGCCCTGCCCTAGAGCCCGTAGGGACCCCACCCACCACCATGCCAGACAGCTGAGGCTCTTGTTCCAGCCAGATGCAAGTGTTTCGATACAACAGTAATCAGATTCCATAGCCTGGTCAGTAGCCCTGGAAGGTTTATAAACAGTTCCACTTGGTTAACCTACGAGAGGTCTGGGACACAGACAGAACCAGGAGGGATTCCTTTCCTTTCCAGGTGAATGGCCTGGGGTTCACTCTTTGGCCCCCAGGCTCTTTGTCCTCACTGCTGCCAGCACCTCCTGCCTCCTCATGGCGTGACTCTGCCATCTACACATTTCCACACCTGGTGGACTGCCGAGCTTTGGGCTCTCAATGCCATCTTGACTTCTATCCTTCCTCCCTTCCTTCTTTCCTTCCTTCCTTCCTTCCTTCCTTCCTCCCTCCCTCCCTCCCTCCCTCCCTCCCTCCCTCCCTCCCTCCTTTCTTTCTCTCTCTCTCTCTCTCTCTCTCTCTTTCTTTCTTTCTTTCTTTCTTTCTTTCTTTCTTTCTTTCTTTCGTCTTTCCTTCCTTTCTGTTTTCCTCAGAGCACTGCTCAGCTCTGGCTGATGGTGGTGTAGGAGATTGAACCCGGGATGTTGGAGCCTCAGGCTTGAGAGTCTGTTTACATAACCATTATGCTCTCTACCGCACCCTTAACCTTTCTCTATGCCTGCTCACCTGAAAACAAGAAAAGCCTGGCCCAACCCTAAACTGTAGTTTCAGCAGACTTATGTTTTGGACATTCAACAGACAAGTGTTTATTGAGCACCTGCTCTATACCAAACATTGTTTTGGGCACAGGGAGTATACACCAAGGAAGACCTGATTCCAGGATCAAGGGTCCTGCTGCAATTTAAGCAGATCTATCTGCCAACCTTATTATACAAAATATACGTGGATATCTTCGCCCACCCTGTCCAACGCTTGACGTCTCATCACCCAATCTGGTCCCCTACGCCTACACTGAACTTCTCTGTTCCAGACTCTTGGAAACAGAGTTGGCAGTCAGCTGAGGTAAAGAACAAACACCTCATCACAGACCCCTGCAAGCGTCAACCCGGCTTTGACCTAGCACGTTATGATTGGGCCCTCCTCAATCGCTATCGAACAGGCCATGGCCGGTGCGCTGCTATGTTCCATCGCTGGGGAGCCGGAGACGACCCGAACTGCCCCTGCGGCTCCAGATAGACTATGACCCACATAGTCAACGACTGCCACCTCTCCAGATTCAAAGGAGGTCTCGAAACTTTACATCAGGCTCAACCTGACGCTGTTGACTGGCTACGGAAGAAGGGCAAACACTAGAAGAAGAATTATATAAAAAAGAGTCCTCTGACCCTCCCAGGCCCTCCCCAGAAGTGATTGCTTCTGCTCTTCACTTGAATTTTCCTTCTGACCTCTCTCTCTCTCTCTCTCTCTCTCTCTCTCTCTCTCTCCCTCCCTCCCTCCCTCTCTTCTTCCATGGTTATCACGGGAGCTCAGTGCCAGGACTATGAATCCACTGCTCCTGGCAGCCATTTCCCCCCCCCCCATTTTTATTTGACAGGGGAGATAGCGAGAAAGATAGACGTCTGCTTCACCGCATGTGAAGTGTTCTCCCCCCTCCGCAGGTGGGAAGTGGGGGTTCAAACTCTGATCCTTGCTTGGGTCCTTGCACTTAGCACTATGTGTACTTAACTGGGTGCGCCACAGCCCGGCCCCTCTTCTGACCTCTCTGCCACTTCCGTCACCCTCTTCTCCCTGGCTCCCTGCTGTGGATGGTGAGGGCACAGCTCTGTCTACCCCCACCTCACCTTGCCTCCAGCCATCCCCTCACACCCCTCATTCTCTTGGATCAATAGTTTTTGCTCTGTTTTGAGGCATCCAGTTATTAACTTTATTATCAGTTGGGTCAAAATTGACAACACAGTTCATGTATGTGACAGAGTGAGTTTGGGAAAGCAGGTCCATGCACCTTTGTACAGACTGGCTTCTTGTCAGTCAATTCTGACCATAGGTTAAATGTGGTGAATAGTCAGTGTTTCTATTACTGGCCCTGTGGATGGTGCTAGCTGCCCCAGGTTGCTGAGGGATTCCCTTGCTGCTACGACTTTTCTTCTCTCTGAAGTGAACAAACACCTTGTCCTGCCCCCGTCTCCCCACTCTCACCCCACGTACCCATACACATCAGCTTTCTTATCTGGCAGCTCTTCCTGAACTCAGCTCTTTGTCCCATTGCCTGCACCTCCTTCACACTGTCCAGCAAGTTTACCTACTGGAAGGAGTCAGGTTCATAGCAGCCCCAGGCAGTAGGCACCTGCACTGTCTTTGTGTCTTCTTCCCCACCATCAGCTGAGAATGTGACTCTCGGAGAGGTCACTGGGTGGAGGGGGTAAGGTCACACAGCAATCAGTGGTCGGCTCAGAATTTGACTGCTGGGCCATGTGACTCTCTGAATCCTGGGAAGGTCAAATTAGAAGAAAGCCCTTTGACCTTCCTCCTGGGAATGGATTGAGCCTGCTGCAGTATTACAGCTTATCCCCCTCTGTGTAAGTGGCCCCATCACCCGACCAGGCATGAAGCAGGACTCTGAGAGCTCTTAGGTGGATAACTCAGTGACAGACTCCACTGGGCGCTATGCTTCTGGGCAGGGTGGGGGCGATTGGTTCTGACCCAGGAACTGTGGATGTGTTGCATAAACCCACAGGCTTCAGTCTCCTCACCTGCACAATGGGGCTAAAAAGATGGGCTGCCTCGGGCTGTTTGCTGTGGATGGTCATGGTTCTAGGAACCACTGCACCAGTGATGCCCAAGGAGCTCAGTCCTTGTGGGGAGCAGTTTGCTACAAAGCTCCTTTCCCCTCCTTCCCTCCCTCCCTCCCTCCCTTCTCCCTCCTTCCTTTCTTCTCTCCAGCCAAGTGAAAGATGGCATGATGAATTTAGAAAAGAAAAAGACATGCCTTATAGTTGAGAAAAAGAATGGTTATAGCCCTAGCTAGTTCTAATATGTTAAAATATTTATATTAGTGTGTCACGAAAAGCAATTGGCCCTTCTCTTGCCTGGTATCATTAATGGGGAGAAAAGTAGATTCTTATTTATCTCTCTCTCTCTCTCTCTCTCTCTCCTGGTAATGTGTGGTTTTAAATGATAGGAGGAAACCATTTTTCACTAATAATAATAATAACAAGAATAGCGCCACCACCAGTAGGTGATATTCTTTGGCTGACTGTGTTGGTTATGACTTTCAGCCCTGTGACAGCAGGTGCTCTCATCACTCTCATCTGACAGTTAGGGAGACTGAGGCACACTTTAGTCCCTGGTCCAGCCCATCCAGCTTGACCCTGACACCCTTGCCCTGCCCACTCCCCCAGCCACCTCCCTGCGCTGTGACCCCAGCTCTTAAGCAGAGGATGGCGCCTCTTCGCCTTTGCTTGGGAAGACACCTAGCCATCAAAGCCTTTGCAGTTTGCAAGAAATGAGTGTGCCGAGGACTCTACATTTTCCAGGTTTGGTGGCTGCTGTGGTCTCTCAGGCCAGGTTTGGGGAGACCCAGGAGCTCAATCCAGCAGGCTCAGGTGTCCCCAACACTGCATAGCCCAACTGGTGGAGCAAGGGCCCCCGGGAAGGCCTGGGAGGGACAGCGTGTCCCCACCAGGCCAGGCTTGCATCTAGGGACAAGGCTGTTCAGTTCCCAGACTGTCACTCCCCGCCGTCATCCCTCTCTTCTCTTCCAGATGGACACTGTTCCTCCTGAACTCTTCGGGGTCAGGCTGCGGTGGAGAAGAGCTTTGAGGGTCTCTCAACCCACAGCTGCTCCCAGATCAACACAGACACACAGACACCTCCCCCCCCCAGAGATACCCCCCTAACATACAGACATAAACTCGTGACACACAGACACAGGAACACACAGGGCAGAGACAAAGATAAACACATGCAGACAGACACACATGTACAGATTCATAAACAAGGATTTTTTTTAAACACAAAGATACACATACAGACACATGTAGACATATGCACAAACATATACAAACACACACACACACTAAGATATACGCATGGATACACACAGACACACATTTACGAACACAGACACACATGCATCCACATACAGACACAGAGACACTCATAACCTCTGTCTGTTTCACTGTCACAGTCTCTGGGCCCTGGTGGCTTCAGGTTCTGACATGCAGTAGGTGTGTACTGGCTGAGTAGCAGCTGACCTTTGGGTGAATGGTGCTGGGTTGGTTCTAGGACTCCTTGCTGGGCCTGCCCCTGATTTTCTGTGTCGGCTGCCTGGCTCGCCTGGGTGCAGTGAATTCTTAAGCTACTTTGGGGAGATGCCAGGTTCCTCGGTGTGGCTGGCTAGGCCTGCACGGCCTCCCACCAGTGTCCTCTGCCTCCCACCCCACAGCCCTCTGGAGCATCCACTCTACCTTCAGTGCTTTTCATAGTTTTCCAAGCTCTGGACTTCTTGGATGATTGGATCAAAGTCACAGACCTTCTTTTATTTTCCTTTTTTTGTTTTTTAATCAATTAATTAATTATTGGATAGAGACAGAAATTGAAAAGGGAAGGAGAATATAGAGAGGGAGAGAGACAGAGAGACACCTGCAGTCCTGCTTCACCACTCACAAAGCTTTCCCTCCTGCAGGTAGGGACCAGGGAATTGAACCTGGGTCCTTGTGCCCTGTAATGTGTGCACTCAATCAGGTGCACCACCACCACCTCCCCACCTGACCCTCTTTTTAAAAAATATTTATTTATTTATTCCCTTTCGCTACCTTTGTTGTTTTATTGTTGTGGTTTTTGGTGTCGTCGTTGTTGGATAGGACAGAAAGAACTGGAGAGAGGAGGGGAAGACAGACCAGGGGAGAGAAAGACACCTGCAGACCCGCTTCACCGCCTGTGAAGCGACTCCCCTGCAGGTGGGGAGCGGGGAGCTCGAACCGGGATCCTTACGCCGGTCGTTCCGTTTTATGCCACGTGCGCTTAACCCACTGCGCTACCTCCGGACTCCCCTGACCCTCTTTTCTAATAAATAGACATGCATGCATTTTCAGTCGGTGCTTTGAAAATAATTTCTGGGGACCCTTGTGAAAGACTTCTGCATTGTAGGGCTGGGGATACCCAGAAAGAGGGGACATGCCTTCCACTAGGTCAGGAAGAAGAGAACCCCAGAATGGAGCCCCAGGTTTCCGAGTCTGAAGCTCAGGCCTCTCCCTCTCCCCCGTGTCCTGTGTTGATGAATGAACGCCGTGTAATTAGAACAATTAAATCAGACACTCTCCTCTGCCTTGCCCATCCATCAAACCCTCAGCCCTGGCAGCTCTGCCAGGCGCTCAAATACCAGTGGTTCCTGGAGGACAGCCTTCCTCCTTGTAGTTTGGTATTTTCCTGATGATGATAAATGGGGGTGCTCACAGCTGAGTCCTATTGGCTGTTCCATGGAGTGTCTGCCCCATCCCGGGGCTTTCTCAACCTCAGGCTTGCAAACTGGGATTAGGAAAATAATTCACCCTGGCTTCTCCCCAAGTGAAGGCCACTTGTCCTAACCTGTCGTGTGCAGAACCCTCGGCACACGGAGCTGTGTTCAGCTTGTTCTCCAGTGCCCTAGATGGTGCCTAGTGATGCTGTCAAGTCCCCAGTCTGGCCCCTAAGCCAGAGACCAGGGCACAACTCCACAGATCCCCATCCTATTTCTCCCACTCCAGTCGTCCAGCGGGGCAGCTGGTTTCCGTCACGTAGCCCATCTGTCCACTTTGGCCACCTTTGCTGCCACTTTTACAAACTTGTCTGTAGCCTGGAGAGTGGCCGAGGCCTTCCCCGGCTGGGGGGCCGGCTGGGATGTGAGCTGGGGGCTGCTGTTCTTCCCTCTTGAGGCCAGGAGGGCGGTGTGTGTGTGTCAGTCAGTCAGTTCAGACAGACTTCTGCTGCTGTCACAGGCCATCGGGGACTCATGGAACAAAAGCTTATTGTGCTCACATGCAAAGTGGGCTGCAGCCTTGGTGCTGTCAGAGCAGCTGTCCTCTGTGGGCTGCTGAGCTTCCCAGGCCATTTGGGTCTTCAGAATCTTCCCCAGTGAGGCCAGGCAGGTGGCACTGTGGTAGAGCAGAGCACTTACAAGCATGAGGTCCCAGGTTCTGTCCCTGGCACTCCATGCGCCAGAGAGATGCCTGGTTCCCTCTCTCTCATAAATAAGTATATGCTTTTTCAATTATTACTTTATTTGTGGTTAATAGTGGGTTACAAGGTTGTAAGATTACAGGGTATAGGGGGCTGGGTGGTGGCGCACCTGGTTGAGCGCACGTATCACAATGTGCAAGGACCCAGGTTTGAGCCCCAGGTCCCCCACCTGCAGGGGGAAAGCTTCATGAGTGGTGAAGCAGGGCTGCAAGTGTCTCTCTGTCTCTCTCTCTCTCTGTCACCCCCTTCCCTCTTGATTTCTGGCTGTCTCTATCCAATAAATAAAGATAATAAAAAATTTAAAAAAAAAGATTATGGGGCACAGATTCATACCGCACCCTCGCAATGGTGACATATAGTTCTTACAAAGTCTTAGAAACAGTCTGCTTGCTTCTGTTATTATTATTATTTTAAATTTTTTCAAGTTCATGTGTATCAGTTCTCTAGATTCCACAGCTGAGTGAAACCATTCGATAGTTGTTTTTCATCTCTCTATAATAAGTATATATATATATATATACATATATACATATATACATATATATATACACACACACACACACACACACACACATATATATATATATATAAAGAATTTTCCATTTGTTGGCAGATATATTTCCCTGATTGCTCTAGGAGGAGAGGAGGAGAAGAGGAGGAGAAGGGAGGGGCAGGGAGTGAACTGTTGACAGTCTGTGACTTGGTCCCCGCCCGCCCCAGGTGACAGCTCCTGGTCTGCTGGCCACAGCAAGGAGAGTGCTAATTCCCAAGGGTGGAGGAGCAGTTGGGAGAGGAGGCCTTGGCGATACAGCTGGGCAGTTCTTGGTGGCTAAGCACTGTTCCCAGGGGGTGGGTGGCAGAACAGGAGCCTGATAATCAAGGGGGTGATGGATCATCCCTGTAAGTCCAGCCATCTGATCTGTGTGGGGCAGCATCAGCCTGGGCCTGCCTCTGTTCTCCTGAGAGAGAGGAGGGGCGAGAGAACTGCCTTAGGAACAGAGATCCCTGAGCCAATGGCACAGGGTGTCGCCCTGTGGATACTCTAATAGACGGCTGCCTCGCTCTCGTCAAGGGCAGTCAGAGCTGCAGGCCAGGGTGGACAGAGGGCAGGAACTTGGGGCTTGGAGGGAGTGGGGATGGCAGAGGGGAGGCTTGGAGGGGAGATAGAGGAAGGGTGGAGGCAACAGAAGGAAGGCTGCTTCGATGAGGAGAAGTGTGAGGCGAGGAGGCATAGGGTGAGCTAAACGGGTGAAGACAAAAGGAGGGAGACAGGGCACCCAGGAGAGCTTATACTTTGCCTAGTGTGTGAGGATCTGGGTTTGAGTCCCTGGCCAGCACTTGGGCGCACCATGCAAACGGGATGGTTGCTTCCTGAGCACTGCAGCAGTGCTGTGCTGTCTCCTTCTCACTGGGTCTCTCCACCTTTCCCTCTGGAGAGAGAGACAGAGAGACACAGGAACAGACACACACAGAGGCAGAGAGAGACACAGGGGGGGGTGGTTGAGAGAGAGGGAAAGCTGGGGCTAGTGGGACTGTGCAGGTGCAATGCCCCAGTGGCCAAAATAAAAATAAAGGGGAGGGGGAAGCTGCTAGGGAGATGGTTCAACTGGCAGAGTTTTACATTTCTACAGTTGAGACCCCTCCCACTGCGACCCCTCCCTCCAGGACCACATGGTCTAGACAGCTGCTCTGATTTTCCCCATTGCACATGCATAAAAAGGGAAACAGATATTACAGGAGGACGGGGTGCCTTTGCATATCAGGGGACATCGGTGCAGGCCCAAAGAGGAGCAGACTCTCCCTCCCCATCCCCAGACCATAGGGCTGCCTGCAGTGTTGGGGGAGGAGAAGGAGCCCTCATACAGGCACGTGGGCACACCCCGATGTGCAGAGAGTGTGTTTCCTGCCACGGGCTGAGCAGAGGTCAGAAGCTCGGCTAGGCTCTAGAAAACAAAGCTGCAGCTTCTTTGGACACCAAAGCTTGTCTCGGGGAAGCTCGTCCACACTGCCCCAGTGCTGTACAAACTAATCTTCTGCAGACTGGTGACAGTTAGCGGGGTCTCTGAGACCCAGTGAATAGGGAGGCACACCGGACTGTTAGGGAGACTTTCACAGCCATTGGATCTCACTCTTCTGGCCAGCAAATTCTGGCTGTCTTTCCCAAAAGTGCAGGTGTGTGATGGATGGATGGGGGTGGTGTGTGTGTGGGGGTGAGCGGTCCTACCTTGGGTACTGTCTGGAAGGCACTGAGTGAACTTCTTAAGTGGCTTCTCCTCTTCCACGCAGGTTCCTCCACTCATCTGTTTTCCTTAGTGGTCTTCCTGGAATGCAGGTTGGTTCCTTTTTTAAAAAACTGTTTCTAAAATTTTAAAATTTTTTTTCCATCACTGCCATCACTGAAGGTCTGTGTCCCCATCCCCACCCCCCTAGATAAACACTATAGTTCTCCCACAGTATTGGAAATAGGTTGACATTTTTTTTGACATTTTTTTTCATCTACTTATACTCAGTTGTCTATATTCTGCACAGGAGTGAGACCATTCTGTAGTTGTCCTTTCTTAAAAAAAAATGTATTTCTTTATTGGGAAATTAATGTTTTACATTCAACAGTAAATACAATAGTTTGTACATGCATAACATTCCCCAGTTTCCCATTTAACAATACAACCCCCACTATGTCATTTATCATCCTTCATGGACCTGTATTCTCCCCACCCACCCACCCCAGAGTCTTTTACTTTGGAGCAATACGCCAATTCCATTTCAGGTTCTACTTGTGTTTTCTTTTCTGATCTTGTTTTTCAACTTCTGCCTGAGAATGAGATCATCCCATATTCATCCTTCTGTTTCTGACTTATTTCACTCAACATGAATTTTTCAAGGTCCATCCAAGATCGGCTGAAAACGGTGAAGTCACCATTTTTTACAGCTGAGTAGTATTCCATTGTGTATATATACCACAACTTGCTCAGCCACTCATCTGTTGTTGGACACCTGGGTTGTTTCCAGGTTTTGGCTATTACAAATTGTGCTGCCAAAAACGTATGTGTACACAGATCTTTTTGGATGGATGTGTTGGGTTCCTTAGGATCTATCCCCAGGAGAGGAATTGCAGGGTCATAGGGTAGGTCCATTTCTAGCCTTCTGAGAGTTCTCCAGACTGTTCTCCACAGAGGTTGGACCAATTGACATTCCCACCAGCAGTGCAGGAGGGTTCCTTTGACCCCACACCCTCTCCAGTATTTGCTGCTGTTACCTTTTCTGATATATGACATTCTCACAGGAGTGAAGTGATATCTCATTGTTGTCTTGATTTGCATTTCTCTGACAATCAGAGACTTGGAGCATTTTTTCATGTGTTTCTCAGCCTTTTGGATCTCTTCTGTGGTGAATATTCTGTCCAAGTCCTCCCCCCATTTTTGGATGGGGTTATTTGTTGTCTTGTTGTTGAGTCTGGCAAGCTCTTTATATATGTTGGTTATTAAACTCTTATCTGATGTATGGCATGTAAAGATCTTCTCCCATTCTGTGAGGGGTCTCTTGGTTTGGGTAGTGGTTTCTTTTGCTGTGAAGAAGCTTTTTAATTTGATGTAGTCCCATAGGTTTATACTTGCCTTAGTCTTCTTTGTAATTGGATTCGTTTCATTGAAAATGTCTTTAAAATTTATGTGGAAAAGAGTTCTGCCAATATTTTCCTCTAAGTATTTGATAGTTTGTAGTCTAACATCCAAGTCCTTGATCCACTTGGAATTTACTTTTGTATTTGGTGAAATACAGTGATTCAGTTTCATTCTTCTGCATGTTTCAACCCATTGTTTCCAACACCATTTGTTGAAGAGACTCTGCTTTCCCCATGTAATAGTCTGGGCCCCTTTGTCAAAGATTAGATGTCCATAGGTGTGGGGCCTCATTTCTGGGCTCTCAATTCTATTCCACTGGTCAGTGTGTCTATTCATGTTCCATGATCAAGCAGTTTTGATGACAATGGCCCTATAATACAGCTTGAGATCAGGGAGTGTGATGCCTCCGGTTCTGTTCTTTTTTCTCAAGATTGTTTTGGCAATTCTAGGTCTTTTCTGGTTCCAGATAAACATTTGTAGCATTTTTTCTATTCTCCTAAAAAATGTGCTTAGGATCTTGATGGGGATAGCATTAAATTTGTAGGTGGCTATGGGTAATATATTCATTTTGATGATGTTAATTCTTCCTACCCATGAACATGGAGTATCTTTCCACTACTTTGTGTCTCTTTCAATTTCTTTGAGTAGTGACTCATAATTTTCAGTATATAAGTCTTTCACTTCCTTGGTTAGATTTACTCCTAGATATTTTATTGTTGGGAGCTACGAGCAGCAGATCGCTTTCTCTCCTCTCCTCTCCTCTCCTCTCCTCTCCTCTCCTCTCCTCTCCTCTCCTCTCCTCTCCTCTCCTCTCCTCTCCTCTCCTCTCCTCTCCCGGATCAACTAGGAATACCAAAGGAGACCACCCGGACCGAAACGAGACAGGACTAGAATGACCACAGAAACCCAGTAAATCACCCATGAGTACAAACACGTGTGGCTGGTGACAGAGAGGAGAGAGGGGCCTAAGGAGAGATTAAGTGACTGCTAACAGTTCAACAGTTTGTCAGTGGAGACACCACCTCCAGTCTGCTCCACCAACAAGGGGACAGCTGAAGGGAAGAAAGGACTCCCCAGAGACTCACCAAGTGCAACTCTGAGTCTCCATTGCTACTACCCTCAGAATCTGGAGCAGCAACAGGGAGGGACACCAGGGGACAGAGATCTAACCGGGAAACTCAGGAGAAGACCTATACCTCGGTGGCATAGCTGAGGGGCTGTGAAAGTCTCTTTGCATAACCACTGGATTATCTCTGCCACACCCTGCTTTATCTCTTGGTCAGGAGTCAGTGATTAAGCTAAGAAGCCTATTGATAGTTTAAAAGCCCTCAGGCTCCCATAGCCTACAGGGGAAAAAAAAAAGGCTTTTACACCACTGAACTCCAACTCAGGGATTGAAAAAACTGTTAACTTATATAAAATGGTTAAAACAACAAGACAAAATATTGGAGACTCGAACCAGGACAAGAGTCCAGCTAAAAGTCCTCCAGAGGGTGAAGCACAAAACAATGAGTTCAACATCCAAACATTAGCCAAGGAAATAATAACAGGAGTGAGTAAAGAATTTGAAAAAATTGTAATCAGAAATGCAGGAACAACAAATGAGAATATGGAAGAAAATTCTAATTATCTCATGGTTATTAGAGAGCTGAAAGCTGAAATCGCTGAGCTAAGAATGCAACTAGCTGAACAAGCTAAAACAGTATCAGAGCAGGGCAACAAAATAGATGAACTCCAGAAAGCAGTAGAGGGCAGAGAGAATAGAATCAATGAGGCTGAAGACAGAATTAGCAAGATTGAGGATGAATTAGAGACAACTAAAAAAGAAGTAAGAGATCTCAAAAAGAGATTAAGAGATGCTGAAAACAACAACAGAGTCCTATGGGATGACTTCAAAAGAAACAATATACGCATTATTGGCTTACCAGAGGAAGAAAGAGAAGGGGAGGAAGAAAGCGTTCTCCAGGCCATAATAGCTGAAAATTTCTCTAGTCTAGACAACACCAAAGACATAAAGATTCAAGATATTTTATTGTTTTTGTTGCTATAGTAAAAGGAATTGATTTCTGGATTTCAATTTCTTCTAATTTAGTATTTGCATAGAGGAATGCCACTGACTTTTGAATGTTAATTTTATAGCCTGACACCTTACTGTATTGCCTGATGATTTCCAAAAGCTTCTTGCTGGATTCCTTAGGTTTTTCTATGTATACTATCATGTCATCTGCAAATAAGGAGAGTTTGACTTCTTCTCTTCCAATCTGTATGCCTTTAATTCGTTGGTCCTGCCTGATTGCTATGGCAAGAATTTCCAACACTATGTTGAATAGTAATGGTGGTAGTGGGCAGCCCTGTCTAGTACCTGATCTGAGGGGAAATGCTTCCAGTTTTTCACCATTGAGTATGATGTTGGCTGTAGGTTTGCTATATATAGACTCCACTATCTTCAGGAATTTTCCATCTATTCCCATTTTTTGTAGTGTTTTGATCATAAAGGGATGTTGTATTTTGTCAAAGGCTTTCTCTGCATCTATTGCTATGACCATGTGGTTTTTGGTCTTGCTTTTGTTGATGTGGTGGATCACATTGATTGATTTACGTATATTAAACCAACCTTGCATGCCTGGGATAAACCCCACTTGGTCATGATGAACAATCTTTTTGATATACTGCTGTATCCGGTTGGCTAGAATTTTGTTCAATATTTTTGCATCTATGTTCATCAGAGATATTGGTCTGTAGTTTTCTTTTTTGGTTGTGTCCCTGTATGCTTTTGGTATCAGGGTGATGTTGGCTTCATAGAAGCTGGCAGGGAGTATTCCAGTGTCTTCAATCTTCTGGAAGACTTTTAAAAGTAGAGGTATTAGTTCTTCTTTGAAGGTTTTGTAGATTTCATTTGTAAAACCATCTGATCCAGGACTTTTATTTTTGGGGAGATTTTTGATAACTGTTTCAATTTCATAAGCTGTGATGGGCCTGTTCATGTTATCCACTTCCTCTTCACTTACTTTTGGAAGTTGGTAGGTATCTAGGAAATCGTCCATTTCTTCCAGGTTCTCTAGCTTGGTGGTATATATTTGTTCATAGAAGCCTCGCATGATATGTTGAATTTCTGCAGTGTCTGTTGTGATATCACCTCTTCCATTTACTATCCGATTTATTTGGGTCTTCTCCCTTTTTTGTTTTGTGAGTCTGGCTAAAGGTTTGTTGATTTTGTTTACTCTTTCGAAGAACCAACATTTACTTTTATTGATCTTTTGTATGGTTTTCTTATTCTCAATGTTATTTATTTCTGCCCTAACTTTAGTAATTTCTGTCCTTCTGGTTACTTTAGGATTCCTTTGTTGTTCTTCTTCTAGGTCTTTAAGATATGCAATCAGGCTATTTATTTGTGCTTTTTCTTGTTTCCTAATGTGTGCTTGTATAGCTATGAACTTCCCTCTTAGGACTGCTTTAGCTGTGTTCCAAATATTTTGATAGCTTGTGTCTTCATTTTCATTGAACTCTCGAAACATTTTGATTTCTTCCTTGATTTCCTCTTTGACCCAGAAGTTGTTAAGAAGTGTACTGTTGAGCTTCCACGTTTTGGGACTGTTACTAATCTTTTGTTGATTGTTAAGTGTTAGTTTAATTCCACTGTGGTCTGAGAAGATGCTTGGGATGATTTCAATGCTCTTGAATTGGCTGATGCTGTCTTTGTGGCCTAACATATGGTCTATCCTTGAGAATGACCCATGTGGATTTGAGTAAAATGTGTATTCCAGTTTCTTGGGATGAATGACTCTGAAAATGTCCAATAGTTCTAGTTTATCTATCTCTTCACTTAGCTCCCTTATGTCTTTATTGATTTTCTGCCTGGATGATCTGTCAAGTTGAGAGAGTGGGGTGTTGAAGTCCCCTACTATGATTGTGTTACTGTTAATATATTGCTGTAGCTCTTTCAGTAGAAGTTTGATATATTTAGATGGCTTCTCGTTGGGTGTATAGATGTTAATAATTGTTAAGTCCTCTTGATTGACTGATCCTCTGAGCATTAAGTAGTGTCCATTCCTATCTTTTTTTAATCTTATCTGTTTTAAAGTCTATCATGTCAGATATGAGAATAGCTGTTCCTGCCCTTTTTTGTGGGCCATTGGCTTGTATGATAGTTTTCCATCCTTTCACTTTAAGTCTGTATTTGTCTTGTTGAGTTAGGTGGGTTTCCTGTAGACAGCATATTGTTGAGTTGTGTTTTCTGATCCATCTTCCTACTCTGTGTCTTTTAATAGGTGAATTCAGGCCATTGACATTTATTGATATCAAAGATTGAAGATATTTTAACGCCATTCTTGTTGAGTTTTAGAGTGTTTTGATATATGCCCTATTTGTGGTGGTCTGATTGTTTATAGGAGACCTTTCAGAACTTCTTTCAGGGCAGGCTTGGTGATAGTTGATTCCTTCAACTGTTGCTTGTCTGAGAAGGTTTTGATGCCTCCATCTAGTCTGAATGACAGTCTAGCAGGATATAGTATTCTTGGCTGAAAGCCTTTCTCATTGAGCACTCGATAGATATCTTGCCATTCTCTTCTGGCCTGTAGTGTTTGTGTGGAGAAGTCTGCTGCTAATCTTATGGGTTTTCCTTTGTAGGTGACTCTTTGTTTTTCTCTTGCAGCCTTGAGGATCCTTTCTTTATCCTTATTCCTTTCCATTCTAAATATGATATGTCTTGGTGTCTTTAGATCTGGGTTAATTCTGTTTGGGACCCTCTGGGCTTCTTGAATCTTTATGTCTTTGATGTTGTCTAGACTAGAGAAATTTTCAGCTATTATGGCCTGGAAAATGCTTTCTTCCTCTGGTATGCCTATAATGCGTATATTGTTTCTTTTGAAGTCATCCCATAGGACTCTGCTGTTGTTTTCAGCATCTATTAATCTCTTTTTGAGATCTCTTACTTCTTTTTTAGTTGTCTCTAATTCACCCTCAATCTTGCTAATTCTGTCTTCAGCCTCATAGATTCTATTCTCTCTGCCCTCTACTGCTTTCTGGAGTTCATCTATTTTGTTGCCCTGCTCTGATACTGTTTTAGCTTGTTCAGCTAGTTGCATTCTTAGCTCAGCGATTTCAGCTTTCAGCTCTCTAATAACCATGAGATTATTAGTATATTCTTCCATATTCTCATTTGTTGTTCCTGTATTTCTGATTATAATTTTTTCAAATTCTTTACTCACTCCTGTTATTATTTCCTTAGCTAATGTTTGGATGTTGAACTCATTATTTTGTGCTTCACCCTCTGGAGGACTTTTAGCTGGACTCTTATCCTGGTTCGATTCTCTAATATTTCTTCTTGTTGTTTTAACCATTTTATATATTATGTTATGAGTTCCCTTTATCAGTACTTTTCAAATTATTGATCACTATTGCCTGGATTGACTTGTTTCTAAGTAAATTAATTAAAGGGTTCACAGTGGTGGAAGTTAACAGTTATTTCAATCCCTGAGTTGGAGCTCAGTGGTTTAAAAGCCTCTTTTTTTTTCTTCCCTGTAGGCTATGGGAGCCTGAGGGCTTTTAAACTATCAATAGGCTTCAGCTTAATCACTGACTCCTGACCGAGAGATAAAGCAGGGTGTGGCAGAGATAATCCAGTGGTTATGCAAAGAGACTTTCACAGCCCCTCAGCTATGCCACCGAGGTATAGGTCTTCTCCTGAGTTTCCTGGTTAGATCTCTGTCTCCTGGTGTCCCTCCCTGTCGCTGCTCCAGATTCTGAGGGTAGTAACAATGGAGACTCAGAGTTGCACTTGGTGAGTCTCTGGGGAGTCCTCTCCTCCCTTCAGCTGTCCCCTTGTTGTGGAGCAGACTGGAGGTGGTGTCTCCACTGATAAACTGTTGAACTGTTAGCATTCACTTAATCTCTCCTTAGGCTCCTCTCTCCTCTCTGTCACCAGCCACACGTGTTTGTACTCACCAGTGATTTACTGGGTTCCTGTGGTCATTCTAGTCCTGTCTTGTTTCGGTCCCGGGTGGTCTCCTTTGGTATTCCTAGTTGATCCGGGAGAGGAGAGGAGATTAGAGAAAGTGATCTGCTGCTCATAGCTCCGCCTCCGGAAGTTCTAATTTTCTGTAGTTGTCCTTTACCTCATTTGCTTCACTGAGCACCTTTTTCTCCAATTCCATCCACTTCATCCCCAAAGGACACAGGATCATTGTTTTTATTGCCTCATGATACTCTGTTGAGTAGATGTCACATCACTTTTTTATCCAGTCATCTGTCAAAGGGCATTTTGGTTGTTTCCAGGTTTTTGTTACAGTGAATAAAGCCTCTATAAGCATGGAAGTGTATATATCCCCTTGAATCTATGTTATTAGGTCTTTTGGGTATATACCTAATAGTGGAATTGCTGGTTCATATGGTGTTTCTATTAGTGTTTATTTAAGGATTCTCCATAGTGGTTGGACCAGCTTGCATTCCCACCAGCAGTGTAGTAGAGTTCCTGTCCCTCTACATCCTCTCCAACACTTATCTTCTCTTGTTATATTGATGGAGCCCATCCTCACAGGTGTGAGGTGGAACCTTAATGTGGTTTTAATTTGCATTTCTCTGATGATGAGTGAATTAGAACATTTCTGCATATGTCTATGGGCCATGTGTATCTCTTTAAAGAACTGTCTATTCATATCTTCAGCCCACTTTTTTTATTGGGTTGTTCTTTGTTTCTTTTTGTTTACCTGTATTCACTCTTTATAGATGTTTAATACAGGTGAGTTCCTGATCCACCTCTGTCTGTAATCCTCTGAGAATTTTCTCGTCTTCTGGGATAAATTTGAATTTCTCTTCTTCTTCTTCTTCTTCTTCTTCTTCTTCTTCTTCTTCTTCTTCTTCTTCTTCTTCTTCTTCTTCTTCTTCGTCTTCTTTTTCTCCTTCTCCTTCTCCTTCTTCCTCCTCCTCCTCCTCCTCTTCTTCTCCTCCTCCTCCTCCTCTCTCTCTCTCTTCCTCTCTCTCTCTCTCTCTCTCTCTCTCTCTCTTTCTTTTTGCCTCCAGGGTTATAACTGGGGCTTGATGCTGGCACTATGAATCCACTGATCCTGGTGGCTATTTCCCCCCATTTTATTGGATAGGACAGAGAGAAATGGAGAGAGGAGGTGAAGACAGAGGGGGAGAGAAAGATAGACACCAGCAGACCTGCTTCATCACTTGTGAAGCGACCCCCCCCTGCAGGTGGAGAGCAGGGGCTTTGAATTGGAATCCTTGCACTTTGTGCTATGTGTGCTTAACTTGGTGTGCTACAACCTGGTCCCAGCTATGAATTTCTTCTTTAATTCTTTGGCACTGCATGAGGCCATCAAGCTGCCACTCTGCTTCAATTTTTGTGTCTGTTTTTAGAGACTGGAGGGAAAGACGCCACAACACTGCTCCACCATTCATGGAGCTCCCCTGATGCTGTCCATGGTGCTTTCATGTGGTGCCAGGACTAGAACCTAGGGCGCCATGCATAGTAAGGTCTGCTCTTTGCCTACTGAGCCATGTCTCAGTCCCCCTCTCCTGTGAAGCTCTATGTCATTAGTTCACTTTCCCCACTTCCTCCCCTCTCCTCTGCCCTTCCCATCATGGCTCCATTTCACCTTGGGGCCTTTGCTTATGCTCTGTCCTCTGCCCAGCATGCATGTCTTTCTGTCTTGATGGAGGTGACTCCAGTTCTCCCTTTGGCTTATGGCTCCAGTGTCACTTCCTGTGAGAGGCCATCTCCACCCCCAGCCTACTTGGAGTCCTGCTTCCTCTCTGGTAAGAAGTGCTGATGTGACTGTACTGCATGTCACTTGTGTCCTCAGGTTGTTTCCCCTGGGTCCCATAGGTCTGAACTTAGCTCTGGATCCTCAGTAAATAGCTGATGAATGAATGAATGAATGAATGAATGAATGAATGAATGTAATAGCCAGAGTTTACAGAAAAGGCATGTGGGATTGGGAAGTGTGCCCTTTGGAGGCAAGTGAAAGCTTCCCCTACCTGGAAGAGCCTCTGATCCGGCTGATAAATCCCATTGCTCTGGCAGATGGACAGGGAAGGACAGAGTGAGGAATGGGAACTGGTGGACAAAGGCCCCAGTTGACATGGTAACAACAGGCAGAGCGATGTGGCCTGGGCAGTAGCCTGGCTTCTGGACATGGTTGGGAATAGGACCCAGGTCATTTGTCCTCTGTGCTGGGGACCATGAAGGGGAGAGGAGGTTGTGGGGAGAAAGGAGGAGGCCTGTTTTCTGTTGTGCGCTGATAGCAGCTGGGGCCAGTGCCTGGGGTGAGCATGCCTTTTTCCAGGGATTTGCAGTTTGTATTTGTATTGCAATATAAATTGAGTTGTACTTCTAACCTCCTTTAGAGTCTTTGGATCTTCTGCAGCAGATCCCAGCAAGTCTAAGTTCCACCCTGCCTTTCTCCTGGCTTTGCTTAAGTCCCACCTATGGGTGATATCATGCAGTATTTGCCCTTCTCCTCCTGGCTTGTCTCACTCAACATGATTCCTTCAAGTTTCATCCAAGATGTAGCAAAAGGAGGAGATTTCATCATTTCCTACAGTGGAGTAGTATTCCACACCTTGCCTAACCCCTCATCTGTCCTTGGGCATTTGGTTAGTGCTGCAATGAACATAGATGTGCATAGGTGTCTTTGGACAGGTGTTTTTTGATTTCCTGGATCAATTTCTAGCAGAGGAACTGTTAGATCACATATTCTTTAAAAATGTTTTTTTTTCTTAATTTTAATGAGAAAGCAAGAGAGCAGGCAAGCAAGAGAGAGATACAGAGAGACTGAAGCCCTGCTCAGCTCTGGCTGATGATGGTGCTGGGGCTTGAACCTGGGATCTCAGAGCCTCAGGCATGAGAGTCTTTTGCAGAACCATTATGCTGTCTCCCCAACCCCAGATCATATAGTCTTAAGGGAGTGAGATGGCAGTGAACTAAAGAAGTAAATTGTTTTGGGGTTGGGCAGTGGCGCAGTGGGTTTAGTGCATGTGGCACGAAGACTAAGACTGATGTAAGGATCCTGGTTCAAGCCCCTGACTCCCCACCTGCAGGGGGGTCATTTCACAAGCGGTGAAGCAGGTCTGCAGGTGTCTATCTTTCTCTCCCTGACACTGTCTCCCCCTTCTCTCTGTCCTATCCAACAACAATAACATCAATAACTACAACAACAATAAAACAACAAGGGCAACAAAAGGGAAAATAAACCATAAAAAATTTAAAAAAAGAAAAAACATTAAAAAAAGAAGTACATTGTTCAATATTTCCAATGATTGTTACTGCTCTAAGGAAACCTGAGCTTGGGATCAGGGGAGGTATTATTTTTTTATCTTACTGATAACAGGACATCTGAGCAGAGATATAGACTTGATGAAGGAGAGAGGCAGACATACCCAGGGGTGGGGGATCATGGCTCCTCTATTTTGTTCTGTTCTAAGTGTGCGGTTTAATTAAATATTACAAATCACAGATGAAATGCAAGAATTGAAAGAGGGGAGCCACTTCTGTGAATACTAAGTTAAAGGCTTTGAAAAGACTTGAAAAGGTGAGTTGCAAAGAAATGCTGTCAAATTAGGGGACAAAAACCAAGAGATTGGCAAAAAAAAAAAATCATAAATGTCTGCAAAAGTAAGGCTCTCAGGTTATTGCATGTACACCTTCTTTAAAGTGTTCCACTGTAAAGAAACTGGGATCCACTATGAAAGGTGATAGGTTAGGGTTATGAGTTATGCAAGGAAGAGAGAAGGCGAGTCCATTAGGGCTCCTGTGCTCATCCTCCCCACTTCAGAAGATTGGCACACAGTGACTTTGCTTTGCTTTGGGGCTAAGTTACAACATTAAAAAAATATTTATTCCCTTTTTGTTGTCCTTGTTGTTTTATTGTTGTAGTTATTATTGTTGTCGTTATTGTTGGATAGGACAGAGAGAAATGGAGAGAGGAGGGGAAGGCAGAGGGGGGAGAGAAAGACAGACACCTGCAGACCGGCTTCACCGCCTGTGAAGTGACTCCCCTGCAGGTGGGGAGCTGGGGGCTTGAACCAGGATCCTTAAGCTGTCGGTCCTTGTGTTTCACGCCACCTGCACTTAACCTGCTGTGCTACCACCTGACTCCAGAGTTACAACATTTAAGGGAGGCATGCACTCAGCTTTAGGACTTGATTTTGCCTTCTTTGAGTAACTTGTCAGCCACTCATCTTCCTTGGTGGAAGCATGCTAGTTTGTTAAAGAGCCTGAAATATCAATGAATGAAAACCTGTTTTTTTTCTGGGGAAAAAAATCAATGTGGCTGCCTATCATTCCTGCCCCTCCCTGCCTGAATCCATCCAGATCTTTCTTGAAGATCACTGCAGAGAACATGCAGTGAGAGAGGAAACAGAAGCAAAGGAGGTGGTGTGGAGTAGATGAACCAAACGCAGGAGAGGGCAGTCAGATCATAACTTCCTGGGAAAACCTGTGTAAGTCATTTTATCTCTTTGAACCTCCCCCTCCCTCTCCCCTTTTTTGACTATTGTTATTTCTCATCATTACTATTATTTTTCTGTAGAGCATGAACATGCACAATTTCATTGCTCTGGGACGGCTTTTTCATTGTTCAGGAGAGAGAGAGAGAGAGAGAGAGAGAGAGAGAGAGAGAGAGAGAAGAGAGAGAACCACATTATCAGGGCTTCCTCCAGGGCCATGAAACACCCATGTGATACTGGGACCTTACCTGGTGAAGTATCACTCTGCTGCATCTCTCTTTCCTTTTGTTATTACCACCAGGGTTATTGCTGGGGCTCAATGCCAGCACTACAAATCCATCACTCCCTGTGGCCAATTTTTTTTCCTTTCTCTTATACTTCATAGCACATAGAGAAACTGAGAAGGGAAGAGGAGATTGAGAGGGAGAGAGAAAGATAGGCACCTGCAGCCGTGTTTCACTGCTTGTGAATCACCCTCCTGTAGGTGGGGAGTGGGAGCTCAAACTTCAGTCCTTGTGCATGATAACATGTGCACTTAACTACCCAGCCCCCTGTACTTCCCTTTCTTTAATTGTGACATGGACACAATAGAGAGCAAGTCACAGAACTCTTGTCAGGAGTGCATGGTGCAGTGAATCTATCAGGTTGGAAGTGTGTGTATGTGTGTGTGTGTGTGTGTGTGTGTGTGTGTGTGTGTGTGTATGTGTACAGTGATTATGTGGTGGTTGACATGCCTTGAGACTCAAATAGCCATCACTGCCCTTGGGGGCAGGTCATCTCACAGGTAATGGGAATAAACTCAGAAGGGAAGAGGGAGCAGTATAAACACTAGAAGGAGGTGGGGTGGGGGTGATGTGGCCACCTGGAGGGGATAGGGATATCCCAAATAACCCATCTGGTATTCAGCCATCCTCATTTTGTGCAGAGAAAGGTCTGAAAAAGTCTCTGGCTGGAACTGGGTCTTGGTGAGCAGGAGGCCAGAGAGCAGGACTTGGGAGGTGCACCTGGAAGGTTGACATTTGTCAGGAAATTGTGAGGATGTGGTTGAGCTTGGCAGGGCTCAACCTGAGGAGTGTGTCTATCCTGTCAATTTATCTCTCTACCAAGAGGCTGAGCAAGGAGGGACAGGAGTAACCCCAAAGGTCTGCCCTGTCTTATCAGACTCCCTGCCTCACAAAGCACCCTGCATTCCTGATACTATGGCCATTAGATAAAAAGAAAAGGGGAAATGTCGGGAAACTGTGAGGAGTCTCACAAAGCACCCTGCATTTTTCTGCCTCCAGGAGCCTGGCATTCCTTAAAACATTAAGCCAGCTCCTCCTGCTCCACCTTGCATTCCTGATACTATGGCCTATCTACATAATCATAGTTTTGCCTGAAAGATCCCCACCCATTCCATTCCTTTGATCTGTCTTCTTTCTACCCTCAAGAAAGACCCTCCCTGTGTGCAGGGTATTATTAATCCTACCAGTTAAAACCCTCGCAACAGTTGCTAAGGAAGTTCCTACCTTTCCAGCCCTTTTTGCCTTTCTCCACCCCTTTCCTAGCCATTTCCATTTTCAACTTGCCACTTCTGGGTCTGTCCTTTAAAAGACTTGGCTCTCTGATCAATAAAGAATTGCATTGTCTTGCTGCCACGAGCTCTGTTCATGAGTCATCTGCCTCATGTCACTGAGTGAGTAGCAGCCCAGGCTGGTTCTGGTCACATTCTCTTCAACCAAGAGAGTATGCGCCTGGGAAGAGGCATCCCCACGCTAGCCCAGCAGACATTATCTCCATGGGTAATGATGCCATTTTGGATTTTTAATTTTTTAAAAATTGTATTGGGGGATTAATGTTTATGCATAACATTTCCATATAACAATACAACCCCCACTAAGTTCTCTGCCATCATGTTCCAGGACCTGAACCCTCCCCTCCCCCCCCACCACAGAGTCTTTCACTTTGGTGCAATACACCAACTCCAGTCCAAGTTCTGCTTAGTAATTTCTCTTCTGATCTTGTTTTTCAGCTTCTGTCTATGAGTGAGATCATCCTATGCCCTTTTGGGTTTTGGAAGATGGGGAGCTGAACTCCAGCATGAGTTTCCTCTGCCTCCCTTGAGTCCCTGTGGGCTGTGGTCTCCTAGAAGGCTATAGAAGTTTAGTATTTCCCAAAGTTGGTCCTCCTAATGGAGGTTCTGCATTGAGAGACACCTGTGCCATATACATCCTGGAAGCACAGTGTGCGTGCAACAGTAATGGTCATAATGGCCAATATTCTGGGAGGGCAGATGACCCTTGTGAGACAGGAAGCCTGTGGAGATCTCCACTTTGTTCTTTTCTGCTTCAGGAAGGAAAGTTTTTTTTTTTTTTGCCTAACCATGCCACCCCCCATCCCACTTTGTTAGTTCTCACTGAGATCTCAGTGAGGTGAAGGTGCCATTATCACCCCCAGAATGTAACAGAATGTAACTTCAGGAAAAGATGCTCAGAGAGACTAGTTAACTTGCCCAAGATTACCCAGTGTGTAAGTAGAGGGAATTTCTAAAGTAGAAGGAATTTCTTTTTTTTTTTTTTAAAGAATTTATTTATTAATGAGAAAGACAGGTGGAGAGAGAGAGAAAGAACCAGATATCACTCTGGTATATGTGCTGCCAGGGATTGAACTCAGGACCTCATGGTTGAGAATCCAATGCTTTATTTTTTTTTAATTTATTTTATTTTTTATTATTTTTTATTTAAGAAAGGATTAATTAACAAAACCATAGGGTAGGAGGGGTACAACTCCACACAATTCCCACCACCCAATCTCCATATCCCACCCCCTCCCCCGATAGCTTTCCCACTCTCTATCCCTCTGGGAGCATGGACCCAGGGTCATTGTGGGTTGCAGAAGGTAGAAGGTCTGGCTTCTGTAATTGCTTCCCCTAGAATCCAATGCTTTATCCACCGTGCCACCTCCCAGACCACAGTAGAAGGAATTTCTTAAATTAAGGTTTTTTTTTTTTTTGGTTCCTTAAAAATTTTTTTTATTGTCTTAATTTATTTATTGGATAGAGACAGTCAGAAATTGAGAGGGGAGGGAGGGATAGAGAGGGTGAGAGACAGAGAGACACCTACAGACAGAAAGCTTGTGAAGCTTTCTCCCTGCATGTGGGGACTGGGGGCTCGAACCTTGGTCCTTGCGCATTGTAACATCCCGGCCCCATTAAGTTTCTTTTAATTTGTGATTACTAATTGTTTACTAGATTATAAGATTATAGGGTACAGTTCCATACCACACCCACCACCACCAAAGTTCTGTGCCCTCAACCTAGAATGAATTTATTTTATTTATTTAATTTTATTTTACTGCCACCAGTGTTATTGTTAGAGCTTGGTGCCACCACCATAAAACCACCATTCCCAGTTAGTGGCCATTTTTTTCCTTTCTATTTTTATTTGATAGGACAGAGAGAAATTGAGAAGGGTGGAGAGATGGAGATGGAAAAAGAGAAATGCCTGCAACCCTGTTTCACTGCTCATGAAGCTTCCTCCCTGCAGGTGGAGAGAGGGGGCTTGAACTCAGGTCCTTGTGCCTGGTGATATGTGTGCTTAACCTCATGTGCCACAGCCCAGGCCCCTAGAAGGAGGTTTTTTTTTTTTTTTTTTTTTTTTTTGCCTCCAGGGTTATTGTTGGGGCTCAGTGCCTGCACTACGAATCCACTGTTCTTGGAGGCTATTTTTCCCGTTTTTGTTGCCTTTGTTATTATCTTTATTGTTGTTATTGCTGCTGGATAGGACAGAGAGAAATGGAGAGAGGAGGGGAAGATAGGGAGGGGGAGAGAAAGACAGACACCTGCAGACCTGCTTCACCGCCTGTGAAGTGACCCCGCTGCAGGTGGGGAGCTGGGGGCTCGAACCAAGATCCTTATGCAGGTCCTTGTGCTTCATGCCATGTGCACTTAACACGCTGCACTACTGCTTGGCCCCTAGAAGGAGCTTTTAACCTAGATATTTTGATCTTAAAAAAATTCTTCCTAGCTTGAATTGTCTCCCTTTCCCTCCACTGATGCTTATCTTACAATGGGGTGATTATATGGGATGCATTATTTTATTTAAAACTACAGTGAGCAGAGCAGATGGATACCTTTGCTTTTCAAACTCAGAATGTTGAAATATAGGTAGGAAGGACATGCAGACACTAATTCAAAAGGCTTTTTTCACCCCTGAATTCATAGCAGCAGCGCTATAAAAGATCATGGGATAACGTAGCTGTGGGACTACATACCATAGCCTATATTGGCTGTTAAAAAGAGGCTAATGCACCTTTCAGGACAAAATGATTGGAACTGGAGATGATTTTGCTCATCTCATATCATCAGTGAGATATGCCAGGAAGTGAAAGACAACTAAAGGACTGCTTCATTCACTCATAAGACATAAATAGCTGAAACCAACAGACTTGCAAAAATAATAATGATCACCAAACTGCCTCTTAGACTCTATGAAAACAGTAGTAGTTATCAGTGGGGATGGGGGGTGAGAGGAGGTGGGACAGGTAGAGCACTGTGTGGTATGCTGGCACTGCCACTTTGATGGCAGGTGTGGCGAGTCATACGTACATGTGATAGGTGTGAAACGGTGTTGCTAAAACCCTCTAATATTAGCAGGCAGCAGTAACTTAATACAAAGTCGACACACAGGGAAATGCAAGGCTTACTCACTCCCCTCTGACATGTCTGTATTAATGGATGGCACAGACTTCTGTTCCCAGAGTCCACCCATGCCCTCACTTGTCTATTCAGGTTCAGAACTGGGCCAGAAAGGATACTGAGAGTCCTCCAGTCAAGTCACTTCTTTATTCCCAAATTCCTTCTTTGCTGCCCATCTTCCTTCAGAACAGTTATTGGCATTTACAGGAAGAATGTTCCAAGAAACCAACTGAGTAACCCCCCTGTAGGGCAAGCATTTAAGGCTGTGTGTCACTTATTCCTCACTTTATGGTGAGGAGGAAAGCTGCTAGCAAACAGGGTGAGAGTTCTTTCTTTTACATAAAGGATAATACAAAATAAATCCAGACATGCCCAGGAAAGTCTCTGAGAAAGACATGGTCCTAGGGGATTAGCTGCTTGGAATTTCTCAACAGGGAGGGCTTTGGAGGGAAATGGTGAATCACGATTTATTGATGTAGCCTAAAATTCTCAACAGGCCATGAAGGGAAACTTGACAAGAGGGAACCTCTTAAGAGTCTTGGATGACATTTGCTTGAAAGCAGCTCATGGTATTTTTCTATCTACTTTGCAGCCCCGGTTCTGGATGACTGTGTGAATGAGATCTTCCTTTCTGAAAGCTTTTCATTCTGTATGTGATTCTCATAGTCCTTGGCAAGATTGCTGAGGGGTGGTGGTGGGGTGGGGTGGGGGCTGGGTTCGTTTCTAATCCGTGGGAAAGAAAGCATGTTTCTCCCTGAGATTCCAACCTTTGCAAAGCACGGGAGATAATATATGAGCCGTTATACAGACTCTAAATAGCTATCATGTAAATATGTAAATAGAAAAACGGCAAGGCACATGAATCAAAACTCCTTCAACACCGCGGAAGGGAAGGCAAGCTTGCAAGAACTTCTGCAAGTAATGGAAAGCTACAGCCCAAGTAAATGGGTTACTCGGAAGCAGTGCTGCCCTTTAATTGAGTTTCCTTTCTTCCATGTGCCCAGGTAGACCACTCCTCCAAGCACTGCTTGTAGTGGGTGTCGCCACATGACTGAGTTGTGGCCAGTGGAATGCAGACCCCTCCTGTGTGGCCCATTAAAAACTCCCATCCAGGGCTGGGGAGACAGCTCAGCCTGTTAGGGCACCAACTGGTATGCCTGAGACCTCAGAGGCTGCAGGTTCAATCCTAGGCACTGCCTTATGCTGGAACTGAACAGTGCTCTGGTCTTTCTCTCTCTCCCTCCCTTCTCTTTTTCTCTCTCATAATAAATAAATGTTAAAAATGCCCAGTCAGGATAGAACACCCATTCCCCTGAGCAGTGATACAGCTTTTCAGGTGTCTTTCTCTTTTTAAAAATTATTTATTTACTTATTAGATATAGACAGAAAGAAATTGAGAAGGGGGAGTTTGGCTGTAGTGCAGTGGGTAAAGCGTATGTGGCACAAAGTGCAAGGACCGGCATAAGGTTCCCGGCTCGAGTCCCTGGCTCCTTCACAGGGTGTGAAGCAGGTCTGCAGGTGTCTGTCTTTCTCCCCCCCTCTCTGTCTTCCCCTCCTCTCTCCATTTCTCTCTGTCCTATCCAACAATGACAACATCAATAAAATAACAATAACAACAGCAACAACAATGAAAAACAAGGGCAACAAGAGGGAAAATAAATAAATAAATAGAAAAAAATTAAAAAAGACATTAAAAAATAAATTGAGAAGGGAGGGAAAGAGACAGATAGATAGCTGCAGGCAGCCCTGCTTCACCACTTGTGAGGCTTTCCCTCCTGCAAGTGGTGAAGCAGGGCTGTAGGTGTCTCTCTGTCTCTTTCCCTCTCTCTATCCCCCACCTCTCAATTTTTCTCCATCTCTATTCAATAATAAATAAATAAAAATATAAAAAATATTTCTTTAAAAAAATGAACTGAAGACAAATATACACACAGCTTAAAGTCTTACTTCTACCATTCACTTGAATTTTGAATCTTGGGCAGTTTATTTAATCTCCTCCAGTCTTAGTGTTTCTCTTTAGAATGGTAATCACCCTAAAGGTTTAGTATAAAGAAAACGCCTTTATTGTGAGTGTTTTCTGAATGATAGCTGTTATTGACTCTCACAACCCATTCCTAAGAAATTCTATTCTGTTCGATTCTGAATATTGCCATAGTGACTTCTCCCAGGGGGAAGAAAATTCCCCCAGTTTCTTTTCTGTTCACAGTCGTTGCTGTTGAATAGGTATTTAAGTATCCATCAATTTAATCCCTCTGTCCTTGTCCATACTCCCCAAGGGCAGGTGCTGTGTTTGTTCTGGTCTCTTATATGCGTCCAGCATGGCCCATAGCCTCACCTAGAGTGGACGCTCCAAAGACACTTCTCGAGTGGATGGGTGGATGAGGACATGAAGTCTTCTACTTGTAAATCTTTGCAGAGCTCTGCAAATGCCTGGCTCACAGAGTGGCCGAGGAGAGACACGACAAGGCCAGCCTGCTCAGAGATGTCTTTATCAGGCCTCTGTCTGAGATGATACCCGCAGAGTCACTCCTGGGACTGATGTAGAGGTGGCAGTGATCTGGTGCTGTTCTGTGTGCCAAGTCCAGCTGCTTATCGTATTGTGTTTATTCTTCACTGTGCTTTAAAAAGCCAAATTTATTACTGGTATTGAAGACTTGGGAGATGTCACAGAAAAGTCACATTTTCTGTTTCTGTCCAAAGAGAAAAACCAAGAACAGAAGGTCTAGCAATTCTGGATATGATTCTATTCTATTTTATTTTATTTTATTTTTCTGGATATGATTCTATTAATAGCATGGCATGAGATGACTCAGATTGGGAAGCAGACCCTCATTTGGATCACGTGCCCTTCAAGTTGCCATCTTGCTTTTGTTTATGTTATCAGGCCTGGCCTTTTGAGCTTTCAGCTCCCTGTTTTCACCCTTTGATCTGCTAATTAATTAATTCAGATAGTTTAAATATTGCTGAAGATGGTGATGGAGGAAAATATTACTCAGGGAAGGGATTTCATAGGGTGATTGAGCAGTGAGACATCAACAAAGAGTCAAATCTTAAAATACACTAGTTAGGGGCTGGGAGATAGCTCAGCCAGTAGAGAGCACACTTTACTATGTACAACAACCTGGGTTTGAGTCCCTGACACCACATGGGAGGGAGAAACTCCGGTGCTGTGTTATCTTCCACTCATTATCTATCTGTCTGTCTGTCTGTCTGTCTATCTCTATCTCTCCCAACCTCTCTCTTATTTAGTGACTTAATCATTTATGAGATTATAACTTTATAGGGATATAGTTCCAAACTGTACCCACTGCTAATGTTCTGTGCCCTCACCAATAATCACCGTAATTTCCCCAAAGTCTTTCCCCTCCTCTCTCTCTCTCTCTCTCTCTCCTTCTTCTCTTGGTCTGAAGTTGAAGGAGAAAAAGTCCTCTGGGAACAGTGGAATCACACAGTTATGAGACCCTGATGGACATGAAAGAATATGGATTTATCGTTTAGTTCAACTAAAGTCTATATCTATTTAGCACTTAAGAATGGGATCCTATTTACTATGAGGGTCTTTGCAGGTACTGTTAGTTAAGAGAAAGTCGTGCTGGACTGAGGGTGGGTCCTAAACTGGATGACTGGCGTCCTTATAAGAAGAACAGAGGACACTCAGGCACATTGAGGGGAAAATGATATGAAAGTGGAGACGGAGCTCGGAGGGATGCTGCAGTGAGCCAAGCCACACTTGGGGACCCCAGAAGCTAGAAGAGGCCGAGTCACACTGTATAATCTCTGCAGGAGAGGGCACACAGGACTTGCATGTCCGAGGCCCCAGCTTCAGTCTCCAGCATAATGTATGGCAGAGCTGGACTGTGCTCTGATATGCTCACCTCCTCTCTCTCACATTCTTGTTCTCTTTACAAACCTTTTAAAAAACAAACAAACAAAACCACATATCTTTGGTACATACAGTTAAGTGCATGTATTACCATACACAAGGGCCGGGGAGGAAGGAAGCTTTATGAGTGGAGATGCAATGCTGCACCAGTGTCTCTGTCTCTTTCTACTTCTCTATTCCCCTTCAAAAAATAAGGGGCTGGGTGGTGGCACAGCTGGGTGAATGCACACATTACTATGCACAAGGATTGAGGTTCAAGCCCCTGATTCCCACCTGCAGGGGGGAAGCTTCATGAGTGTTGAAGTCATGTTACAGATGTCTTTCTTCCGATCTCCTCCTTCTTTCTCAATATTTCTCTGTCTCTATACAAAGTAAATAAGATATTAAAAAAACTAATTATTAAAAAAAAACCCAAATCTTAAAAAACATCCTACTGACTTCATTCCCACACAAGCTTCCACCTATCCCTGTGCCCTCCTGCCAGGTTGAGATGAGATAGTGGGGGGTTGAGCAGTAGCACAGTGGGTTAAGTGCACGTTGCGCGAAGCACAGGGACAGGCATAAGGATCCCTGTTTGAGCCCCCGGCTCCCCACCTGCAGGGGAGAAGCTTCACAAGTGGTGAAGCAGGTCTGCAGGTGTCTCTCTCTCTCTCCTCCTGTGTGTTTTCCCCTCCTCCCTCAAGTTCTCTCTGTCCTGCCCAACAAAAATGACAGCAATGACAACAACAACAACTATGATAAACAATAAGGGCAACAAAAGGGAAGAAATAGCCTTCAGGAGCCGTGGATTTGTAGTGCAGGCACTCATCCCCACCAATAACCCTGGAGGCAGAAAGAAAAGAAGAGAGAAGAGAAAAGAAAAGAGATAGTGGTTTGCAAGGCTGAACAGCTACATGCAGGTGAGCCCTGAAGCCACAGGACCACAGGGCCAGTTCTGTGCCCTCTTCTCTGTGCCATGGCAGGGGCCTCCCTTCAGAGAGCCACTCACTTGCTTCTGACTGTGAAGCCCAGAGTCAGGGGCTACATGCTCATTTGCAATTTCCCCAGATACAGGGAAGAGTGATGGACATGGGCACTGATACTGGCTCATTATTCATTTGGGAGACAAAATGGGCCTGTCCCGGGAAACATGCATCAGGAGACCTTCTCCCCTGCTGCTCAGGTGACACTTCATATTCTGTGCAGCACAGAGTCCCTGAGTGCCAGCCGTCCCTCTGCCTGATTGATGACACCTTCATCCCTGACTCTATGCCTTTCATGTCTCCCTTGGTCCTTTGTTGAGCTGCCTGGCCAGCTTCTCCCCTCAATGACAGCTGACACAGAGGGACTTCATAGCAATTCCAAGGTCACTCCTTCTGCGTTACACACACACACACACACACACACACACACACACACACACACACACACACACACACACACACACACACGAGACTGGTTCACCTGAGACAGTCTCATGTTACAGTTTGCATGGCTGAAAAGCTCAAAGGACTCTTCAATAGAAAGCCCACATGCAAGGGCTGAATGGCAGTGCACTTGGTTGAGTGCACACGTTGCACCAGTCAAGGGCCTGGGTTCAAGCCCCCAGCTTCTATTTGCAGGGTGTGGGGGGAGGGGAGCTTGATAAATGGTGAAGCAGTGCTGCAGGTCCTTCTCTTTCTCTCTCTCTCTCTCCTTCCCCCCCATCTCCCTCTCCCCCTTTCCTTCTCAACATTGGTCTCTAACCAAAATTTAAAAAAAAAAAAAGAAAGCTAACATGCTGACTTCTTAAGATGCCCAGGCCTTCCAGAGAATGCTGCCAGAAGCTCTAGAGTCTGGGCAGGGGCTGCTGTAAGGAGAATACAACATGTGTGGATGCCCAGGCCACCCTGGGGGTGGAGGTGTGGGTGTGAGACTGAGGACTCATGCACATTTGGTGTTTGACTCTTCCTAAACACATCCCCGGCATCTCTGAACCTCAGGCTCTTCCTCTGTTGAGTCCTAGAGCTCTGTTGGCAGGTAAGTGAGAAGAAGCATTCCTAATACTTTGCATACAATAGCTGCTCAGTAAACACCAACTCTACTGTTATTGTTATTATTCACAAAACAATAGTGAAGCCATTTCTCCAAATATTAGACCCATGGAAGCAGGCTGATGCTATAATCTGTAATCTGAATGGAAGGACTTGAAAATGGGGATGGGATTAGAGCTCTTACTCTGGGCTCAGTGTTGGAGGGAGGCAGGTGCCTAGTAACCAGATCAGGAGGAGGCTGTACAAGGAATGAGAGATGGGGGATGCCAGAGTCAGGATTCATATCAGGAAAACAGAAACCTTCTGAGGTTCGAAAGCAGTAAGAGGAGCTGGAAGGTATCTTAAATAGTAGGATGTTGACCTTGCCACGTGTGTGTCCTGGGTTTGAGCCCCAGCATCACATGGAAATGCCAAGATACTAAGGAAAGCTCCAGTGCTATAATATTTCTCTCTCTCCCTCCCTGTCTATCTGGAACAAAAATGAAAAAGTTGCCTTCAGAGCAGTGAAACTACACATGCAAGGATTCAGGGTTTGCACGGGGGCTGAAGTATGGTGGCCAGATGAAATGCTCTTGCCTCTCATTTTAATTCCTTTTAACTATGAAAGAAATTTCAGAGCACTATGTCAAAACAGAATTATTATTTCAAGATTACTATTCATTTTGACTTAGAAGATATTAATTTTTTTAATTGCTTATCTGGAATTCAAATTTCACTGGGAGTTCTGTGCTGCTTTGACTGTTTTGTCACCCCAGGTGCAGGGCAGCTTTGGAACCAGGGCAGGGTTCCCATTCTCAGACCCTCTTAGGTGGGCGAGAGGTTAGGAGGGGGAAGGAGAGAAGATTAGAGGTTGCAAGTCCCCCTGGTAAATTTTCCAAGTGCATTAATACTATGCCTGTTTGTCTTAAAGGAATCCATCATTTATTCACTGTCTACCTGTCTGGCATTCATTCATTCACTCACTCATTCATTCATTCATTCATTCATCCAATTGCCAGCTTACTGAATGCCTGCTCTCTGTCTGGCACCAAATTGGGGGTAGGTAGTATATCAGAGAGGAGACAATTTGGTATTTTTTCCCCTTGGGCAGCTTATACACTAGACCAGTATACAGATATTAAATTATAAAAGCATGTTACATTTTTTAAATTCCCACCAAAATTATTGCTGTTTGCACTTTATACTCCCAATATCTCTTTTCTTTTCCTTTCCTTTCTTTTCTTTTCTTTTCTTTTCCTTTCTTTTCTCTCCCTTTCTTTTCTTTAACGTGACTGAGAGAAATTGGGGGGCCACAACTGTAACACTGCTTCACCACATAAGAAGCTGTCCACCCTCCCTCCCCCCCAGCCCCCTGACACACACACAGAGGTAAGGACCAGGGACTTGAACCGGGGTCCTCACAAATGGTCACTTGTGCACTTTGCCCAGTGTGCCACCACCTGGTCCCCATATGTGTTGCATTTTATTCAGGTTCCTGAATAATGGCACAGAAATTCTGGGCAGTCAGGAAAGGCTTTCTAGAGGAGGCATTATTCACATCAGGACGGGGTGGGTTGGGAGGAGGTCCCAATATGAATGGTTGAGAGCTCGTGTGCCTACAAAGACAGAAGTCAGGAAGCTGTTGGGGGACCAGGAGAAGGTTCCCTGTGTGTTTGTGTGTGTGTGTGTGTGTGTGTGTGTCTGATGTGAGACGCAAGGGTGGCCGAGGTACAAAGGAGGCAGGAGAGAGAGATTGGAGATGTGAGCAGGGGCTGCGTGCAGCTGAGGCATAGTCTGGGGAAAGGCGTGGCTGAGAGATGTTCCAGACATACCAGCCAGACCAGAGATGCCATTTTTCAGTCCGGAAATGCAGCGACTCCTGAGCCACAGTGAGTGGCTGTTTATTGTCATCATGGGGAGGCGTGGCTCGGTTCACATTTACAAAGAGATTTTTCTAGAAGGTGTGTGACCTATACCACCCACATCTCTGGGCCCTTGTGTGCTGACTAGCCATCGGCTCCTACTGTTGTTGTTGTTGTCTTTATCATTTGCTGTGAAAATAATCATTTTTGATAATCTCCAAAGTATGGAGTCCTTTTTCTAGATTTTCAATGATTGTTAAGCAATAGCAAATCTATGTCACATGGCGCCTGTGCTTGTGTGGCACAAAAATGTATGAACGTTGTCAAGAATTGAAGGAAGGAAGGGAGGAAGGAAGGAAGGAAGGAAGGAAGGAGGAAAGTTAGTTCCATTCTTTGCTAGTGGGAAATGGAGACCAGTGGGCCTAAGATGAGATCAGGATTGGCTGGAGAGGACACCTTTGTCATTGTCCAAGGGAGAAGAGAGCAGTGACAGCGGTTTGAATTAGGTTGCTTGTGTTGGGGTGTGTGTTCTGGGTACACAGGAGAGCTCTTCAGGGAGAGGATGGAGGCCACTTGGACCCAGAGAGCAAGTGGGGACAGTGGTGGGGGTGGCATGAGAAGGTGGATGATGATGGTGTTTTCTGGGATGGTAAGCACAGCTACTGTCCGATCACCACAGAAACCAAACATTGAGCAACCAACAACAAACACTAGGAGTTACACTCCAGGTAAATCCAGCCAAATCCACCATAGACTTTGTTTTAGAATTCAACTAAAATAAGATTTTCAAAATTTGGGCAGGCCCAAATATATATATATTCTTCTTCTTCTTCTAGCGTTTGCCCTTCTTCCGTAGCCAGTCAACAGCGTCAGGTTGAGCCTGATGTAAAGTTTCGAGACCTCCTTTGAATCTGGAGAGGTGGCAGTCGTTGACTATGTGGGTCATAGTCTGTCTGGAGCCGCAGGGGCAGTTCGGGTCGTCTCTGGCTCCCCAGCGATGGAACATAGCGGCGCACCGGCCATGGCCTGTTCGATAGCGATTGAGGAGGGCCCAATCATAATGTGCTAGGTCAAAGCCGGGTTGACGCTTGCAGGGGTCTGTGATGAGGTGTTTGTTCTTGACCTCAGCTGACTGCCAACTCTGTTTCCAAGAGTCTGGAACAGAGAAGTTCAGTGTAGGCGTAGGGGACCAGATTGGGTGACGAGACGTCAAGCGTTGAACAGGGTGGGCGAAGATATCCGCGTATATTGGCAGGTCCGGTTGAGCGTAGACTTGGGAAATGAACTTAGATGATGCCGCATCCCGACGAATATCTGGCGGGGCGATGTTGCTAAGAACTGGCAGCCATGGAACCAGGGTGGAACGGATGGTTCCAGAAATTATCCTCATGAAGAAATATAATTTGGAATCGACCAAGTGGACATGGCTACGGAACCATACTGGGGCACAGTATTCTGCAGTGGAATAGCATAATGCCAGAGATGATGATCGTAGTGTGGAAGCGCTCGCGCCCCATGAGGAGCTGGCCAGTCTTGCAATGATGTTATTCCCCGCACCCACCTTTGCTGCAGTTTTTATGAGATGTTCGTGAAATGACAGGGTGTGATCGAGAGTAACACCAAGATAGACTGGCTGGGCTTCATGCCGGATTCTTGTATCGCCAAGCTGCACATTAAGCTCATGCGAGGCCGAGGCATGGTGTAGATGGAAAACAGATGATACCGTTTTTGCAGTGCTAGGGATTAGTTGCCATTTTTTACAGTAATCAGATATCAGAGACATGTCTTTCGTGAGTGTTTCCTCGAGGATGTCGAACTTGGATGCCTGAGTTGCACAGCAGATGTCATCGGCGTAGATGAACTTCCTTGAAGAAGTTTCTGGGAGGTCACTGATGTAAATATTAAATAGCGTAGGAGCCAGAACAGAGCCCTGGGGGAGGCCACTTGAGACAAGTCTCCATCTGCTAGACTTGTCACCCAGATGCACCTGGAATCTTCTGTTTTGGAGAAGAAATGATATAGTGTTGGCCACCCATGGAGGCAGGCATCTTGAGATCTTGACTAGGAGACCACGGTGCCAGACCGTGTCATAGGCTGCTGTGAGATCAACAAAGACAGCACCCGTCTTTAAATTCTTCTGGAATCCATTTTCAATGTAAGTTGAGAAGGCCAGGGCTTGTTCGCAGGTAGATCTTCCTGGGCAGAAACCAGCTTGGGCGGGTGATAGGAATTTCTCTGTAAGAGGAGAAATACGTGACAGAAGTAGCCTCTCAAGGAGTTTGTAACACACGGAGAGGAGAGAAATTGGTCTATAGCTGGCAGCCAGTGTTGGGTCTTTCTTTGGTTTCAAAACTGCTATTATCTTTGCACGACGCCAAATTTGGGGCATAGATTCAGATTCCAAGATGTGGGACAGGAATGAAGTGAGCCACTTCTTTGCCGCGGGGCCCAAGTTAAGAATGAGTTCTGGGGTGATGTTATCATAGCCAGCAGCTGTTCCTGGTTTAACCCTCTTCAAAGCGTCTTCCAGTTCAGACAGTGTAAAGGGAGAGAGTTTTGGAGATGGACAAGATAAACGGAAGTGGGATGACCACTCATGGGAAATTTCTCTTTTCCAGACTGGGTCGATCTTAGCATGTCCAACTTGAGTTAGGTGACTGGCCACTGAGTTTGGAGATACGGGAGGATGGGAGACGGGAGAGGGTTGGCTACCGGCACCCAGGCTATGAAGAAGCTTCCAGGCCTTCCTGCTTGAGTGGGTGAAGTTCAGACTTTCTGTGAGTTGTTGCCAGCGGGCTTGGCGTGCTGCATCCAGGGAGGCAATGAGATGGTCAGCCACATCTGGGTCGCCCGACTCATCATACTGCTTTAGTAGTTGCTCGCATTCAGCATCAAGACAAGGCGTATAGTTAGCACGTCTCCCACGAGGAATGGCTTGGGAAGCTGCTTTGAAGATGGTTTGGTGGAAGCGCCTGTAGGAATCTTCAGAGGGGATAGAGTTAATTGGAATTGCAGGAATAGATTTGTTGGTAAGATCACTGAACAGATGCCAGTTTGCTTTCTGAAAGTTCCATCTTAGTTTCTCCGAGCAAAAAATCAGTGGGAGCTGGAGACCAATGTGGATGATAGCTGGGCGGTGATGACTGTGCGGGAAGATCTTGTAGCGGGAAAGGCTTGTAGCGGGAAAGATTAAGAGCAAGCTATCTCGTAGCGGGAAAGGCTTGGCCATTGACTGTGCTAATCCAGCACAGGTCGGGTGACGAGTCTTTATTCCATCTAGCACTGTGAAAAGAGCCTGGCTGTTTGGGATCGTATAATAGGGAGAGGTCATTCGCTGAAGCCCAGTCGGCTAAGATAGAGCCGTCAGCACGAGTGGAGGAATATATATATTCTAATAGGATGGAACATTCATCTCTAGTTTTTTTTTTTTCCCATTTATTTTCCAGTGGTTTCTCCATGTCAGTACATACAATTCTGCTGAATTCCTTTGGATGACTCTACATGACTCTCCATTGTATGAAAACTTAGTATCTTTTATTTAGCAAGTTCTGTACTGGATACTTATGTTGTTTCTAATTTCTGCTGTAGTGGGTGCAACAGTGAATAAATAGCTTGCTCTTAATCTTTGTGCATTCCTGAGGTAGAGATTCCTGTGATTTGGTGGGTTCCTGAGGTCATTCTAGTCCTACCTTGTTGCCGTCCCAGGTGATCTTGGTATTCCTAGTTGACCCTGGAGAGGAGAGGAGAGAATTACAGCTGCTGCTGCTCTGTAACCCCACCTCTGGAAGCCTCCCTTCATCTCTGGCTGTTGATCTCTCCCTCCCTTTTGTAGGGGTAATCTCTCCTTCTGCCCCAGAACCCTTTTCTATTCTATGCTACGGCAAGACTGGGGCATGAAACTCCTATCCCATTTTGGTATGCGGACATAGTATAACTACAATGACTAGATTTCCATGCTTGAGGCTCTGAGGCATGGTCACCATAAGCCAGAGCTGAGCAGCGCTGTGGGCTTTCTCCCTTTGTGTTTCACTAAATAAATGTTAAAAATTATTTTGTTTCATTTTTGTTTTGGAGACAGAAACTGAGAAGGAAGAGGGAGCTAGAGAAGGAGAATGACAACTACAACAGCACTGCTTCGCTGCTGTCGTTGTGACCCCTAGTTCTGCCCCCCCATTTTTCTTTCCTTGTCATAATTCATTGTCTCTCAAATGCATGCTTAATACCATTGTGACATTTCCGAAGCTGGGATGCATCTGGGACATGATGGCAGTGAGACCACCATTTTCATGTAGTTATTGACTGTTCTTTATTATTATTATTATAATTTTTATTTATAAAATAGAAACACTGACAAGACCATAGGATAAGAAGGGTACAATTCCATGCAGGTCCAACCACCAGAACTCCATATCCCATCCCCTCCCCTGATAGCTTTCCTATTATTTAACCCTCTGGGAGTATGGACCCAGGGTCATTGTGGGATGCAGAAGGTGGAAGGTCTGGCTTCTGTAATTGCTTCCTTGCTGAACATGGGTGTTGGCAGGTCAATCCATACTCCCAGCCTGTCTCTCTCTTTCCCTAGTGGGGTGGGGCTCTGGGGAAGTGGGGCTCCAGGACACATTGTTGGGGTTGTCTGTCCAGGGAAGTCCCATTGGCATCATGGTAGCATCTGGAACCTGGTGGCGGTGATTTGGTGGGTTCCTGAAATCATTCTAGTCCTGCCTTGTTTCGGTCCCAGATGATCTCCTTTGGTATTCCTAGTTGCCCCGAGAGAGGAGAGGAGAGAAACACAGCTGCTGCTGCTCCGTCTGGGTCAGATACACTGTGACCAGTTGTTGACTGTTCTAATAGTTGCTCATTTGGTTCTTATTCCCGGTGGCATGACTGGACAACTTGACTTTGTAGAACTTTAGTCAACCAACTGCTGAGGACGTTTGAGGAAGGATTATGGGTTTGGGATGTTGTTGCCAAATCTTCCATCGACACATTTGCCAAGGAAGCTGATGAAACTTCTAGCATTCAGATTTACAGACTGGGGTCATCAGCTGGGAGGAAGACTGTGGAGACAGCTGTGGGACTGTGTCAGCTATGTGTTGTCGTGGGGAATAGCCTTGTGAGAACAAAGAAAGGGACATCATTGGTTGCGAATCACAAATGACTCAGAAGCATTGGATCCTGAATGCAAAAGGGTTTTATGAACACCCTGCTGATTTCTTGCTTATATTCCCTTTTTTACGAGCACACGAGAATAATGGGTGATGGAAATCTGAACAAATAATTCTACAAGAGCTCTTTAAATAGGCGTAAAATAAAAAAACGATAGGTGATAAAGCGTTGAGCCGTTGTTTAATTTGGTAGCATTTTTTTCTTTCTGAGGGCTGCATAAATAGAAGCGAGTCAAGGATGTAGCTCACAAATATAATGCTGACACAAAGGGATAGAAAGTGTATGGTGCTACTGATGTAAGCTGAAAAATAAAATGGGGAAAGCCAAGGTACAGTGTAGTAGGTGCTGTCTGCTGAGTGGCTAGCATGAGGGCGGGACTTCTCAAAGACTAACTTCATTCCCCTTGACCTGGCTGTCATTCTCCAGAGGTTGGTGCCTGGTGACTCATTCATTATGATGACTTATGTTTGATACACTTTTCTCTCTGTGTGCTGTACTTCAACATAATGTCACACACCAAGCACATTCTAATTGTCAGGTTCTTTGATGTATGCTTGTGTTAATAGAGGGATTCTTTTCTCTCTTCCCTAGTGAGTATTCTTCCTTCATTGATTAGAGACATCTCATCTTTCTGTCTTGCCTTGAAGAGGATTAGAGAGGGTATATAGCAAGACTTTAATAAAATAATTGTTTTGTTTGTTTACAGAAAAAAAAAGACCCTTGATCATTCCAAGGGAAGGACACGAAAGGCACATGGGAGTGACTCAGAATGGAAGAGGGACAGCAGACAATGCCACCTTTCCAGAGTGACCTGGGCTGGAGGGAAGTGAAGATGTGATGGGTGTGACACAGGAGGAGAGGGCCACACTCAGCAGGAGTTGTTTGGAGCAGAGTAGAATTAGCCTGAGCTTTAGCCCAGCGCTGCTTGAGACTGGGATTGGGACTGAAAAGTCTGGAAGGAGATATATTTATTTCTAAGAGTTTATTTTTAGGCACTCATGCCACTTTCATTTAAAATTATTTAGGCCTCCCTGTATTTTGTTTTATTTTATTATTTTTATTTTATATATTTATCTATTTTGTTGCCCTTGTTTTTTATTGTTGTTGTAGTTATTATTGTTATTGATGTCGTTGTTGTTAGATAGGATAGAGAGAAATAGAGAGAGGAGGGGAAGACAGAAAGACACCTGCAGACCTGCTTCACTGCCTGTGAAGTGATTCCCCTGCAGGTGGGGAGCTGGGGCTCAGACCCAGATCCTTACGCCAGTCCTTGTGCTTCGTGCCACATGGACTTAACCCACTCACTGCCTGCCTCCCCACATCCCTTTATTTTCAAAAGCATCTACAATTAACATACACTATGCATGTGTTAAGACAAAAATTCCTTTTTTTTTTTTGCCTCCAGGGTTATTGCTGGGGCTTGGTGCCTGCACTATGAATCCACTGCTCCTGGAGGTATTTTTTCTCTTTTGTTGCCCTTGTTGTTTATTGTTGTTGTTATTATTATTGTTGTTGTTGTTGGATAGGACAGAGAGAAATTGAGAGAGGAGGGGAAGACAGAGACGGGGAGAGAAAGACAGACACCTGCAGACCTGCTTCACCGCCTGTGAAGCGACTTCCCTGCAGGTGGGGAGCCGGGGGCTTGAACTGAGATCCTTACGCAGGTCCTTTCGCTTAGCGCCATGTGCACTTAACCTGCTGCTCTACTGCCAGCACCCTGACAAAAATTGTTTTTAATTGAAACATATAGGCTGGGCTCTCACCCCCTGTGAGGCTGTATATGGCTTGTGGTGGCTGTTAGCATCTAGAGAGTGAATTTATAGCCTCTTGAACTTTCTACTCTGCATGTAGGACAGATATGCCAAAGGCAGATCGGGCACCCAGACCCTCCAGTTGAGAGACTTCCACCCAGACCCATCACTCCAAATAGTCCAGGCTTGCAGATGCCTTCCCTCTTGCTGCCTTTTGTCTTCCGCAACACAACTACAGAACTCTGGACAGATGCGAACTGTTGGAGGCAAATTCAAATTGAGTTGAAAATGCTTTCTAACCCCCCCCCCTTTTTTTGCCACTGGCAACAGCTTTCCTTTCAAACACTACCCAGCAGAGCACATCGCCATATGGCACTCACCTCCTTCCCTTTGCGAATGCCTTGAGGACACTGTGATGTACAGGAAAAGAAAGCAGCCTGTGGCCTTGGGGAGCTCACAAGCTCCTAAGGGAAGCAGATTGTACACAGCTAATCAAAATCCACAATGATGACTTTTTTATGGTAGAGGGGCGGAGTGGCATATTTTCCCCTCTCTGCTCACTTCTTTCTGTGCCATATTCCAAGAGCAGTGTCACAGCAGGAGACAGATACTCCTTTGGCATGAAAATGCATGGCAGATCTTGTAGAGAAGCTGATCTTGTCATTGTGATAGATCTAACAGGCTTCTCTGAGAAGCCACTGTAAGGCCCAGGTGTTTACTTCTCCTTTTCTCCTCGGTGGCTCTGGATCTCCTCCCCATGCCTCAATTTCCAGCACATCACTAGAACACTAGGATGACCCAAATGGCTAAACAGACTGGAAACTGAGCACGAGAATGAACAGTGGTTTGAAAAGGTGAGGTTCTGGCTAAGAGGTAGAGAGAGAAGGGTCCAAATGGAAGAAGAGGTCAAGTTGGATATTGCCTCATGGAATATCATTCTTTTTTTTAAATTAAGTTATTTATTTATTTATTTATTTAAATATTTATTTATTTTCCTTTTTATTGCCCTTGTTGTTTTATTGTTGTTCTTGATGTCATCATTGTTGGATAGGACAGAGAGAAATGGGGAGTGGAGGGGAAGACAGAGATGGGGAGAGAAAGATAGACACCTGCAGATCTACTTCACTGCTTGTGAAACGACTCCCCTGCAGGTAGGGAGCCAGGGGCTCGAACCGGGATTCTTAAGACAGTCCTTGAGCTTTGCGCCACGTGTGCTTAACTTGCTTTGCTACCGCCGGACTCCCTGGAATATCATTCTTGACAATCAAGAATCAAGTCTCTCTAATCACTGGAGTCACTTGTAGTCATTGGCACATAGAGTTGTAGCAGAATAAAGGAACAGTTCTAAAAATGTTTATCCTCCTTGAAGTTGCTAGAGATTAGACTATACCACTCAACCCCCAAGTTAGTCTTTTGTTTTTACTGTGTACGAGAAGCTGTGCTAGGCATTGCACTGAAATAAAGGATGCTGGGGCCGGGTGGCAGAGGAGGACTTAGGTGGGGGGTTAGTGTGCTGTGTGGAAAACTGAGAAATGTTACACATGTACCAAATAACTATATTTTACTATCAACTGTAAACCATTTATCACTCTAATAAAGGAGAAAATGCAAAAAAAAAAAGAGAACTCTAGTTTAATTCATTTTACATATACTATACAGAAAAGGAAAACCCAGCTTTACAAAAGGGGCTTTCAGCATATGAAGACATGGAGTCTGGCATGTTAGCATGTACTCAAAACAGGTGAGACTATATTAGAGATACAGTACATGAATGATTTAAATGATTTGAGAAAGTTGGCTTTGTCTTTCCCTCCCCCATTGGGAGAAAATGATCTGAGAGGTTTATTTCCTTCCTCATTGACCAGTGGTGGTTCTTCTATTTTTAAAAAAAATTATTTATTAATGAGAAAGATAGGAGATAGGGAGATAGGAAGAGAGAGAGAAAGAGAGACACCTGCATCCCTACTTCACCACTCCTGAAGCTTTTCCCCTGCAGGTGGGGACCAGGGACTTGAACCTGTGTCCTTGTGTACTGTGATGTGTGTGCTTAACCAGGTGCGCCACGGCCTGATGCCTTTAAGAGTGATTTATAAGATTGTAAGGTAACAGGGATATAATTCCACACCACTTCACACAACACACACACACACACACACACACACACACACACACACACACACACACACACACACACCATTTTTATTTACTTCTATGTCCCTGCCTTTAATTCCTTTCTAAGTCACACCTACAGCTATTACTACTTCTGGGTGGCTTTCCTTTATTCACTTTTTCCACTCCCTCTCAATTCCTTCTGATCTTGTCTGAAGCTTCTCAATTCCTCTGATCTTGTCCTGATTCTCTTTCCCCTCAGTGATGCTATAAAAACAAAGCCCCCTGGTCACAACCATCCTGGGCCCTGGTGGAAGTGGGGGTTCAGAGCCCTCTGGTCATCTTCCCCCCTCTGGGAGTATGGACCAAATTCTTTTTGGGGTGCAGAAAGTAGGAGGTCTGGCTTATATAATTGCTTCTCCGCTGGACATGGGCATTGGCAGGTCGATCCATACCCCCAGCCTGTTTCTGTCTTTCCCTAGTGGGGTAGGGCTTTGGGAAGATGAGGTTCAGGTCATGTTGGTGAGGTCATCTGCCTAGGGAGGTCACAATGGAATTGTAGTAACATCTGAAACTTGGCCCATTGAATAATTTTTCAAAAACACTTGTACAAGTTGACGTTCCCACCATTAGCAGATGGGAAATCCAGGTTCTCTACATCTTTATCTTGGCTTGAGGTTTGCTTCATGGTAGGGAATGGTGAAGAAGACATACAACTGGAGAAGTTGATGGTAACAGTATTGTAAGATTTTGAGAAATAGTGCTACAGCATATATTCCTTCAATTAAATGGCTGATTGTTTTTTCTTTGTGGAGCCAGGATCTTGCATATGCATGATTTCACCACTCTTTTCAGACTGCCTTTTCATTCAAAGAAAGAGAGACAGAGAGACACATCACCAAGCTTCCTCTGGCACTCTGCCACCTGTCACGTGGTGCTGGGATTCAAGCTAAGCTTATGTGTGGTACAGCATGTGCTCTACCCAGTGAGCTATTTCTCAGACCCCTATTTATCCCTTCATTCTCCCGTCAGATATTTGATGAAGATTTGCTATGCATCTGACACTGTACTAGGCTCTGAGGATGCATCTCTAAAGGGAGGGACAGAATTCCTGTCCTCATGGGATTTATTTATTTATTTATTTATTGCCTCCAGGGTTACCGCTGGGGCTCAGTGCCTGCACTATGACTCCACTGCTCCTGGTGGCCATCTTTTTTCCATTGTTGTTGTTGGATAGGACAGAGAGAAATTGAGAGAGGAGGGGAAGACAGACGGGAAGAGAAAGATAGACACCTGCACACCTGCTTCACTGCTTGTGAAGCGACCTCCCCCACCCCCAGCAGATGGGGAGCCAAGGGCTCGAATCAGGATCCTTGTGCCAGTCCTTGCACTTCACACTATGTTTGCTTAACCTGTTGCACTACTGCCCAACCCCCAATGGAGTTTATATTTTATGAAAAAGAAGTAGCCATTGTTTTAAGAATTGCAGGATCAGTGGAGGAAGTCCTTGTTTCTGGTCTCCAGATGGGTTTTCTTCTTTTTTTTTTTTTTTCCTCCAGGGTTATTGCTGGGCTCGGTGCCTGCACCATGAATCCACCGCTCCTGGAGGCTATTTTTCCCCCTTTTTGTTGCCCTAGTTGTTGCAGCCTCCTTGCGGTTATTATTGCCATTGTTGACGTTGCTTTGTTGTTGGATAGGACAGAGAGAAATGGAGAGAGGAGGGGAAGACAGAGAGAGAGGGGAGAGAAAGATAGACACCTGCAGACCTGATTCACCGCCCGTGAAGCGACTCCCCTGCAGGTGGGGAGCCGGGGGCTCGAACCGGGATCTTTACGCCGGTCCCTGCACTTTGCGCCACGTGCGCTTAACCCACTGCGCCACCGCCCGACTTCCCAGATGGGTTTTCTTTCCGTTACTCCCAGTGACTCTCAGGCTACAATCTGTAGGGCTAATCTGATTGGCTTCCCTAGGGGTTATTGATCCTTTGGACATTTGGATGCATTTAGATTCCCCACTGTCATTCCTGGAGGTCAGTTAGCGTGCAGACTGATTCTTATAGCTTGGTAATGAGTCTGGATTTCCGAGTTCTCTTCTCCATTTCTCTAGCTGTCGGCCTGCAACTCAGCTACCAGAGTCCTCATTAAATTCCCACTTGGCACTGATTAACCAAACCATCTTCTGTTTTAGGGCCTTGCAGCCTTTGTACACCTCACTCTCATTACTGGACTTTGTAAATGACTCTCCTCTCTTGAGTTTTTGTGGCCTTCCCTATGAAAAGTGAAATATCGGGGGTCGGGCGGTGGCGCAGTGGGTTAAGCGCATGTGGCGCAAAGCGCAAGGACCGGCGTGAAGATCCCGGTTCGAGCCCCCGGCTCCCCACCTGCAGGGGAGTCGCTTCACAGGCGGTGAAGAAGGTCTTCAGGTGTATATCTTTCTCTCCCCCTCTCTGTCTTCCCCTCCTCTCTCCATTTCTCTCTGTCCTATCCAACAACGAATAGCGTCAACAATGGCAATAATAATAACCACAACGAGGCTACAACAACAAGGGCAACAAAAGGGGGAAAAATGGCCTCCAGGAGCAGTGGATTCATGGTGCAGGCACCGAGCCCAGCAATAACCCTGGAGGGAAAAAAAAAAAAAAGAAAAGTGAAATATCCGTTTTCCTATAATATCCAGGCATTAATGTTCCTGCTGGCAAACGAGTCAACCAGACAGCAAAGTCTTCCATGTTACATGGCGAAGAAAGTGTTAGGGTTGCTGCAAAGTGGTTTCTGGAACTGGAATCAGGTCCAGTTGGGAAGGGTGAGGCATCTGTGCTAGGTATCTGTACTGGGCACTGGAAACATATTGGTGAGCAAGTTGTATTGCCTTGTGGTCAAGGCAGACATAGCAACCAAAAAAGTAAAAGTAAAAAAGTAAGAGGGGCTGAGTGGTGGTGCACCTGGCTGAGTTTACATGTTACCATGCCCAAGGACCCAAGTTCAAGCCTCCAGTCTCCACCTGCAGGGAGAATCTTCACATGTAGTGAAGCAGTGCTGCAGGTATCTCTCTGTCTCTCTCCTTCTCTGTGTCTACCCCCTCCCATCTCAATTTCTATCTGTCCTATTAAATTTAAGAAAAAATAAACTAAGGCAAAAAATAAAAAACAGTGCTGGGGAGATAGCATAATGGTTATACAAAAGAGACTCTCATGCCCGAGGCACGAAAGGTCCCAAGTTCAGTCCTTAGCACCACCATAAGCCAAAGCTGAGCAGTGCTTTGGTAAAAAGAGAGAAAAAAAGAAGAAGAAAAAAGCAAATGTGATGGTCAAATGCAGTAGGACTGGGGTTGGGAGACATAGAAATAAGGTGAAGAGAGATTCTGAAGAGGTGGGCAGAAACCACGCTGGCCTTTTAAACCAGAGTAAGGAATTTGGACTTATTCTTGAAGCAGAGAGGGAATGAAGAGGGAGTCGGAGGCAGAGGGAGTTGCACACCCAGTTTTGCACTTTTGGGAGATCGCTGTAATTTCAGTTTGCCAGTAGGGTGGCTCTGAGTGCTGGGATCAGCGGGCAGCTGGACAGGGGCTGAGCTGTCTCGAGTGGCTGGCAGGACGCCCCTATAAGGGTTGCTCAGAGCTGACAGTTTGCCGGGTGCTTTATTGGTATTTCTGGTGTCCTACCTTTGTCCTATGCCACCTGCCATCCCATGCATGCTCAGCCTGAGGGTCCCCAGACCTGCACCAGGACTCTGCCTTGTGGCCTTGTCTGCCAACTGGAGCCCAGTGAGCTGCCAGAGAACTAATGCTCCTAGGGGCCAGATTTCTAGCAGGGATACTCATGCCAGCTGGTGGGTCAGGTCTGCAGCTCCCATGCAACCCCATGTGGGCTATGCTGATCCCTCAATGGCAACCCACATTAAAAAAATTAATTTTATATTAGTACTTTAATATTGATTTTCAAGACTGTGAGATAATAGGTATCTCATTTCATACAGTTTCCACCCTCAGAGTTCTGTGTCCTGTCCCTTCCACTTGAAACTTCCCTATTGTTTACTCCTTTGGACCAAAATTCCTTTTGGGTTGCAGAAGGTGGGAATTCTGGCTTCTGTAATTGCTTCTCTTCCGGACATGGATGTTCATAGGTCGATCCATTCCCCCAGTCTGTTTCTATCTTTCCCCAGTGGGTTAGGGCTCTGGAGAGGTGAGATTCAGGGACATATTAGTGAATTCATGTGCTCTGGGAATTCAGTTTGGAATCGTAGTAGCAGCTGGAACTTGGTGGCTGCAGTGCATAAGATGCAAAACTGGACAAAATGTTTAATAAGCAGGAACCAAAATGTAGGAATAGAGCAGATGAAAGTAGGGTTCTTAGGGTAGAAGGAAGCTGGGAAGTCTATTTAAGGAATATCTGGTGACTGGTGACAATCAGAGTGTGACAAGGAGGGGGGGTGGAAGAAAAACATATCATGAAACAGTGGGGATTGAACCAATGCCCTGGAGGGAGGTGCTTGTTAACAGCGGTTATATAAATAGAATGAAGTGGTTATGTAAATAGAATAGTGTTAAGCAGGGGGGATTTAAACCAAATGAAACAGAAGGGGTCTCATGCATACCAACATTTATATATATTTGTCCTCCCCCCGCTATAATCCTGCCTTCTTTTTTCCTTTCTATGTCACACCTGCTACTTCTGAGTGTGTCCCCTCCACTCTTCTGGTCTTTATGGAACAGGAGTTTAGAACTTTCTGGTCATCTTCCCCTGACACTTACCCCATCTGCCTTTCCCTTTCTTTCTTTATATGTATTTTTTAATCTTTATTTATTTATTCTCTTTTGTTGCCCTTGTTGTTGTAGTTATTATTATTATTGTTGTTGTTGATGTCGTGGTTGTTAGATAGGATAGAGAGAAATGGAGAGGGGGAAGACAGAGAGGGGGAGAGAAGGATAGACACCTGCAGACCTGCTTCACCACTTGTGAAGCGACCCTTGTAGATGGGGAGCCGGGGGCTTGAACTGGGATCCTTATGCCGGTCCTTGCGCTTTGTGCCACCTGCGCTTTACCTGCTGTGCTATCACCTGACTCCTTCCTTCCTTCCTTCCTTCCTTCCTTCCTTCCTTCCTTCCTTCCTTCCTTCCTTCCTTCTTTCCTTCTTTCTTTCATTTCTAGGAGAAACAAACCCAGGGTAATGCTGGGTCTTGCTAATTATCTAGGTAAACAAGGTTGGCTCAGTTTAGGTACCAGGACAGAAGGTAAAAGCTGTGAAAACCCAGTCGTTTGGGAGGAAATGACTATAAGACAGACGGCATCTCCTTGGATATGAGCACAGTTTAGGTACCAGCTGTGTTTCCTTCTTCCCTCGTTGCCCACATCCCCAGTGATCTGAGTTCTGAAATCCATAACCATTGTACATAAATAACTCCTGTGTAAAGAACTATAGAAATGATCCCTGAAAGTATAGTCTTGTACATAAATAACTCCTTTCCGTGCCTTCCTGAAGCACACACAGAGCTGCTCGTGTGAGAAGCAGCTCAATCCAAGCTCACGGCGTGTTGCTGAGAATCTGCTCCATGACTCACATCTAGAAGCTCATTCTTTTTTTTATTAGTGATCTAATAGTAATTTATACAATTACAAGATAACAGGGGTAGAATTCCATACCATTCGCATCACCAGAGTTCTGTGTCCCCATCCCATTCTCCCAGTGGGAACTACACTAGTTCTCCCAAGGTCACAAGTTAAGGGTTGACTGTCTTTTCTTTTGTTCATTTTTATTCACTTTGACAGCTCTGCCTTCTCCTCCTTTCCAGATCACACCTACATTTATTCATACTTCTGACTGTCCTTCTTTCCTCTTCTAGGGGTTCATTTTTACTTATTTATTTATAATTGATTTATTTAAACATTTTATTTATTGGGAGATTATTGGTTTATAGTTGACAGTAAAACACAGTAGTTCGTACATGCATAACATTTCCCAGTTTTCCACATGACAATACAGCCCCCACTAGGTCCTCTGCCCGTGTTCCAGGACCTGAACCCTCCCCCACTTGCCACTGAGTCCTTTACTTTGGTGCAGTACATTAACTCCAGTCTAAGTTCTGCTTAGTGTTTTCCCAAGTTCCTCAGTGTTTTCCCTTCTGATCTTGTTTTTCGACTTCTGCCTGTGAATGAGATCATCCCATATTCATTCTTCTGTTTCTGACTTACTTCACTTAACATGATTTCTTCATCCAGAAATGGGGTGAAGAAGGTAAAATCACCATTTTTAGTACCTGACTAGTATTCCATTGTGTATATAGACCACAACTTGCTCAGCTACTCATCTGTTGTTGGACACCTGGGTTGCATCCAGGTTTTGGCTATTACAAACGATGCTGCTATGACCATAGGTGTCCACAAACCTTTTTGCGTTTGGTTCCTTAGGATATATCCCCAGGAGAGGAATTGCAGGGTCATAGAGTAGGCCCACTTCTAGTCTTCTGAGAATCCTCCAGACTGGTCTCCATAGGAGTTGGACCAATCTGTATCCCAGGGGCTCATTTATAAAGCCTCCTGTGTGTTTTCTCTGTGCACAGTTTTGTAATCTATCGCTGGATGGCGGGAAACTCCTCATATCCTGGTTATGCTTATTCTAGGGTTGACTGCTGATATTGGTGGCACCCCACCTTAGGTCCCCCTTAGCTCATCTGAACTCACCTATAGGTCTGGACAGTTTCTACCTGCATCTGCCTTCTTTCTCCAATGATTTTCTCTGGCACCAGGAAGAAGGGTGCCAGGAATTGTTCCAGGAGGGAAGAGGGGGCAGGGAACTCTCTTATTGAGATCTGGGGATCATCCATGCTGTGGGGACAGCATAATGATTATGTCACAAGACTTCCATGCCTGAAGCTCTGAGGTCCCAGTTCACTCCCCAGCATCACCATAAACCAGAGCTGTGCAGTGTTCTTATCTTTCTCTCTGTATCTCTCTCATTAAAATAAAATAAACAAAAGATTCATAAAATGAATCTATGAAAAAATGAAGGCCCAGTGTCCTCATCCTCCAGTAAGGCTATGGAGAGGTGTATTTCATAAGAATCATTTCTCTTATTGCTTCAAAATCGCTTTACAATATTACAAGACTTCAAGCGTATACTTTTATGCCTACATGGGGGGGGGTGATTATTATTACTATTATTTTAACCAGAGGATATGCTCAGCTCTGGTTTATAGTGATGCAGGGTATTGAATCTGGGACTTTGGAGCCTTGGGCATGAGAATCTTTCTGCATAATCTTTATGCTGTCCCCCCTATCCTCTACATGGGGGTTTATAGGACTCACCACACTAGCAAAGACAGCCCCTACCTCCTCCCCCACTTGCCCTTTCCACTCCTTCCAGTGACCACCATTGTTTCTAGGGTATCTGTACATCGGTTTGGTTACTATTATATTTTGCAAATTTATTTGTTTAATTATAGTCCACACGTGCATGAAGTGATTTGGTAATTGTCTTCCACTTCCTAACTTGTTTTTCTTAGCATAATCACCTCCTTCAGTTCTACTTTTTGATCACAAACAAGACAATGCCATCGTTTTAATGGCCTAGTCATATTCCATTGGATGTATACCATGCAGCAACTTTTTATTTTATTTATTTATTTATAAATATTTATTTTATTTTTGAGAGAGATGCAGAGAGAGAGACACACACACACACAGAGAGAAACACCGGAGCACTGCTCAGCTCTGGCTTATGGTGGTGTGGGGGACTGAACCTGGAACTTTGGAGCCTCAGGCATGAGAGTCTGTTTGCATAACCATTATGCTATCTCCCCCACTGCAGCAACTTTAAAAAAAATATTATTTATTTATTTATTATTGGAGAGAGACAGAGAGAAATTGAGAGGAGTGGGTGAGATAGAGAGGGAAAGAGACAGAGACACCTGCAGCACTGCTTCACTATTTGTGAAGCTTCCCCCCTGCAGGTGGGACCAGGGGCTTGAACTTGGGTCCTTGTGCACTATATTATGTGCACTTAACCAGGTGCACCACCACCCAGCCCCCTATAAAGCATTTTTATCTGGTCATTTCTTGATGGACATTTAGACTGTCTATTATATAATTTAATTCAATTTGATTTAATTTTTCTGTTACCAGGGCTATTGCTGGGGTTCAACATACAATGAATTCCACCATTTCTGGGAACTAGATTCCCCCTCCTCCCTTTTTACCACCATGGTTACTACTGGGGGTCAGTGCCAACAATACAAACCCACCACCATTTTTTTCTTTTTTTTTTTTTAAATTTTTATTTGACAGGACAGAAAGAAATATAGAGAGGAGGGGAGGTAGAGAGGGAGAGAGACAGATATACACCTGCAGACCTGCTTCACCGCTCGTGAAGCGTCCCGGGTCCTTGCACATTATGTGTGCTTAACTGGACGCACCACTACCCAGCCCCCTTTCCCCTTCTTTTTTATTAAAGGGGACAGAGAGAAGTTGAGAGGGGGAGGAGGGGGTAGGGAGGGAGAGAAGAAGAGAGACACCTGCAGGCATGCTTCACCACTCAGGAAACTTCCTCCCCCTACAGGGGGCAGGGAGGAGGCTGGAACCCAGGTCCTTTCACATGTGCACTTAACCAGATGCACCACCACCCCGCCTCACACCCCCCACTGCATCTATATATCAGCGATTGTAAATAGTGCTGCTGTGAACATGAGGTGCATCTAACCTTTTGGATTAGTGTCTCTTTGTCCTTCAGATAAGTGCCTAGCAGTGATACTGCCAAACTGTAAGGTATCTGTATTGCTGCATTTTAAAGAAATCTCCATATGAAAACTTAATAGGCTCAGACCCTCCTTATCCACAGTGGTGGCCAACTCATCCACACTCCCACTCCCAATGGCTCTTAGCCTTCTTGGCTCACTCTTCCCACTTCTTCACGTGTGCTTCCCAAGGTCACCTCCTCAATTAGTGATTTGCTTCCAGGTCTAGCACATCCTAACTAAGAAAACCGCCTTTCTCTGAGACGAAACTCACCAACCTCAGGAGACCTCTATTTCCAGTAGATCATGTCAAACATGCCTTCTGGATTCAGTGAAAACCTGTTTTGCTTTTTTGTTTGTTATTGTTCGGGACGCACTGAGCACATAGTAAAATATGCACTTGACCAGATACACCGCCACCCAGCCCCGTGTCTGTATTTTAGCTATTGTGAATATTGCTGCTGTCAACATAGAGGCACATCTGTCCTTTTGGGTGAGTGTTTCTGTATCCTTCAAATACATAAAGGGGAAAAAAAAACCCTGAAATTACTGATAAAGGTAAAAACAAACAAACAAACAAAAACATCAAACAGAAAACCCTCTGTGCACTAAATACTAAATGAACTTGTCTGCATCAGAAGTTCTTCCATCCACAAGTCCATTTTCCATACTGAGCAGGAGTCTCCTCTTGCCCACGTTACCCCACGTTACAAGGAAGTCTCTGGCCACCGGGGAGTTTGGAAGAGGGTCTGTGTGGACAGTCAGCCACTCTCTTCCTTCCCTGTGCTCTGTGTGGGAGTGCGTTCTCATTCCACGTCACCGATTTGGGAAGGCCCATCTGCCTGTGTGATTAATGAGCCCTCTCCCTGAAAGCAACAGAGATAAATGTCCTCCAGGAACCTAGCAGAGAGAAATGAAGAAATAGGATGGCTAATTTTCAGCCATTATTCTGGAGCCTGAACTCCGTCCCCGCATCAATTTAGCTATTATTTCAAAAACTAATTAATCTTCACTCAGGCAGCTCGGAGGGACCTGTGTTTAGATAATTAACAACCCGTGGATTATGAAAAGTCTCACTTGTGAATTTGGCTACAGCATTTGGGTAGAAGAAGGCTTTTCCGTATTATTCCATTTAAACCCTCTCCCACCCATCCTTCATTTCCTGACAATTAAGAACAAATAATTAACCATGATGGATTTCGCTTGCCTGCTTGCTGTTCAAGTAATGCCCCCTTCCTCTTTGTTCTTAAGCCACCTCCATCTGAGTGTTTTTTTTTTTTTTTTTTGGATCTGCTTTAGAAGTAATTGTGTTGAACCAGGTAACAGTCATCTCCCTTCAGTTAACAGCCACCGAGAAGCTTTGGATTGTGCTATGTTCAGGTAGTGGAGGGAATTCCCAGGGCTCCATCATCATTGCATCTTATAATTTGTTCTCAGCCCTCAAAGCCTACAGTCTTCAGATATAACTCTATTTGTAAAATGCTTTCTCTGTCAAAAAAAGGAAGGATAATTAAATTTTTTTTATTTATAAAAAAGGAAACATTTACAAAACCATAGGATAAGAGGGGTACAGCTTTGCACAGTTCCCACCACCAGATCTCCATATCCCATCCTCTCCCCTGATAGCTTGCTTTCCTATTCTTTTATTCCTCTGGGCGTATGGACCCAGGATCATTATGGGATTCAGAAGGTGGAAGGTCTGGCTTCTGTAATTACTTCCCCGCTGAACATGGGCGTTGACAGGTCGATCCATACTCCCAGCCTGTCTCTCTCTTTCCCTAGTGGGGCAGGGCTCTGGGGAATCGGAGCTCCAGGAAACATTGTTGGGGTTGTCTGTCCAGGGAAGTCTGGTCGGCATCATGCTAGGATAATTTTTTAAACAAAAAGACTGAAACAGGCTAGGGACTGGGCAATGGCATACCTGGTTAAGTACACGTATTGCGTTACATTGTGTGCAAGGACCCAGGTTCAGTCCCCTGGTTACCATCTGTAGGGCAGAAGTTTCATGAGCAGTGGAACAGTGCTGCAGGTTTTTTTCTCTCTCTTCTCTTATTTTCTGTCTCTATTTAAAATAAATAAATTAAAATAAAATTTAAAAATTATTGAGATCCTAGCACAGGTTATTAGAAGAAATCAGATGCCAGCTATCTACTGGGCACTACAGAAATTTTTGGAAGCACAGTGGTGAGGCAATCAGATGTTATTCTTGCTCTCATGAAAGTTATTGTCCACTGAGGAAGTAAGAGATGAGGGGACCATCTGCCACACTAGAAGAGAAATGACATGCTGGGGACATGTTTTAATAGGAGGATCTGAAATGGCAGAAGTCATGGTAAGAGGTTGGGAAGGCTTCCCTAAGCAAGGGACATTTGAGCTGAGATCTGGGGAAGTGTTAACTCCCTTCCTTCCTTCCTTCCTTCCTTCCTTCCTTCCTTCCTTCCTTCCATCTTTCTTTCTTTCTTTCTTTCTTTCTCTTTCTTTATTCTTTTCTTTTTTACTAGAGCTCAGCTTTGGTTTATGGTGGTGTGGGGGATTGAAACAGGGATTTTGGAGCCCCAGGCATGGGAGTCTCTTTGCGTAACCATTATCCCCGCCCTGTTTAAAGAGAAGCATTGTCTCCAATGAGAACAGTGTGTGCAAAGCCTCTGAAGGTTTTATGAGAATGAAGTGTGGCTAGGTAGTGACATGCGTAGTTGAGCACACATGTTACAGTGCACAAGGACTCAGGTTCAAGCCCCTGGTCCCCACCTCCGGAGGAAACCTTCGCCAGTGGTGAAGTAGAGCTGCAGGTATCTCTCTGTCTCTTTCCCTACCTCCCCTTCCCCCCTCAATTTCTGCCTGTTTCTATCAAATAAATAAGTAAAATAAAAGATAAAATAGAAGAGATATTCTGAGAGAGAGAGAGAAGTGACTTTCAAATTTAGTGATTTACTATTGGCTTACAATAACACATCATTTTAGGAGTCCAGTTTATCACCTTGGCAATGAGGTCATGCTTCACCCACTCAACACCAAGACTCTAGTGTCATCACATTCTTTGTTTTGAAAGGTTGTTCATACTTGGGTTTTGAAAGGTAGAAAGAAACCAGGGGGGGGGGCAATTAGTAGATCTGGAATACTGAGAACATAGGAGTATTTTTTAAATTATTAGTCTTGAGAGAATTAATGGTTTGCAGTAAATATAGTTGTTGGTACATGTATAAAAATTCTCAGTTTTCTGCAAAACACTCTCACCACCCCCCAGCCTAGGTCCTTCACTACCATCACACACACACACACACACACACACACACACACACACACACACACACACACACACCAAGACCTAAACCCCGACCCCTATCCCTCTAGAGTCCTTTATTTTGGTGCAATACACCGAATCCAGTCCAAGTTTGCCTTGTGTTCTTATTCTCAACTTCTGTGTATGAGTGAGAATATCCCATATCCATTCTGGGAGAAGGAGAAGTTTAAGATGTGTTAATTTGGGAGGCTGGGTGCTTATGTGCCTGGTTAAGCACATGCATTACCATGCATGAAGACTTGAGTTCAAGCCCCAGTTCTCCACTTGCAGGAGAGAAGCTTCAGGAGCAATAAAGTGGGGCTGCTGGTACCTCTTTTGCTCCTTCTCAGAAAAAACAAATCTTTTTTAAAATTTATATTTATTTATTTATTTATTTATTTTCCCTTTTGTTGCCCTTGTTGTTTTTTATTGTGGTAGTTATTATTGTTGTTGTTATTGATGTCATCGTTGATGGATAGGACAGAGACAAATGAAGAGAGGAGGGGATGACAGAGGGGGGAGAGAAAGATAGACACCTGTAGACCTGCTTCACTGCCTGTGAAGCGACTCCTCTGCCGGTGGGGAGCCGGGGGCTCAAACTGGGATCCTTATGCGGGTCCTTGTGCTTGGCACCATGTGCAATTAACCCACTGTGCTACCGCCTGACTCCCCCCATAAATATTTTTTTTCAAAGTTTAAGTAGAAGTTTCCTCATTAAGAATATTTTAAGCCAGAAAAGCAGCTGCTGGAAAAGTGGAAACTCATCTCTGGAATTCTGGGGATATAGACCTGTCAGGATTAGCTGGGCCCGTGCCTGAAGCTGATGCCCAGAAGTAGCCAGTGTGGTGCCCTGGCAGCAGTGCCCACGTGCTCAGGTCCTCAGGAAGGTTTCTGTTTTAGTGTTTAATATTTTATTGATTGTCTCAGGAAAAATTTAACAGTCTTGTCAAAAGTTTGATCATGTGGGGATATTGGTTAGAGTCGAGGTTATGGAGAAAATGTCTGCTGATTTCGAGTAAACAAAAGGTGGGTGAATAATAGAGCAGTTGGTCCACAAACAGGGCAGGTATCCACCACTGTGTCATGCACATTGCGGCCAGATGGGAAGGTGTGGGACTGTGTGAAAGCTTGGTAGAGCTTAGGGGAGCTCTCCCATCCTTGGATGGAGGTTTGGAAAGACACCCCACTTGTTAGCCTCTCTCCTTATAGAGATGAGCCAAGAGGGAAAGTCTCCCAGACTCAGTTTCTCCTTGTTAGTCTCTCAAGCTCACAGAAAGCCTACAGGCCTCTCACACTTAGTTTCCCCTGCTAGCAGCAGGATAATGATGCCTGCTTTAGGGTTCACTCAAAGTTCACACATCCACTTCACTTTTTGATCATAAAGGAGAACACACTTTATCATTCACACCTCCCCAACACCAGGCAGTGAAAACCCCAACTTCTATTTCCTTGTGCCCTTTGATATCTGTGATTTACATCAAGTTTTGTTTTTCTTCTTCTCTACCTCACCTTACTGGTTTAACCCCTGTGCTTCTCTCAAATGCCATTGGATAATTAACTTGCCTGCATCATGGAGACTAATCATTTTGACCTTTATGTATCTCATCAATTCTTGTCATACCAGCCCCATATCATAGGGGCAAGCTGACCTTTAAGAAACCTGTAATTTCTGACATATGTGAAAAATGTTCTTTGTTTAACTCTCTATAAAAACCTGTACTCTTCTCCCAATAAATGAATGTTTGTACCATAATATTCCCTGATGTCTCCTTTCTGAGTCGTGTGGCCCCTAGAACTGGCATGGGAGGGTCGGAGGCTTTCCCCCTGGTTGGAGCCACTCCACATGAGCGCCAGCAGGAGGATGTGCATCAGACTGTATGACAGTTGACTTTTGCCCTGAGTAGTTCAGAGTCACTTTTTAGGACAGTAGAATCCCCACCCACCCATGGAGAATCTCTTAAAGATTCTGGTATCAAAGCAGCAAGGGCTCTTCTCTTCTAGTTAGTATGCTTTAGTTATTCATAGATGAGTGATTCCATCTGATGGCTGTCCTCTAGCTCTGCCAATAATGCATATACATATACATGCATAGCCTAATCTTTTTTGATGGCAGGGTAATATTCCATTGACTATATATTCTACAGTATCTTAATCCAGTGAGGTATACAGGGGCATTTTGGTTGATCCCATATTTGACTACTATGAATAGTGCTACTATGAACATTGGGGTGCAGTTATCCTTTCAAATTAGTGTTTTCATATCCTTTGGATAGATGCCTAGGAGTGGTATTGCTAGATCATATTGTACTTTCTTTTTTATTTTTCTGGCTTTTGCCTCCTGGGGCTCTGTGCTATCATTACAAATCTACTGTTCCTGGTGGCCATCTCCCCACTCCATTTTATTGGATAGGACAAAGAGAAATTGAGAGATGAGGGGGAGACAGAGAGGGAGAGAAATAGACACCTACAGATCTGTTTCTCCACTTGTGAAGCATCTCCCCTGCAGGTGGAGAGCTGGGGGCTTAAACCAGGATCCCTGCATGGGCCTTTGTGCTTGGTACTATGTTCACTTAACCAGATGTGCCACTGCCCAGTCCCTTTATTTTTCCAAAAGACTCTCCATGTATTTGTTTTTGTCTTTCTGTTTATGCAAGAGTAGGAGTCAAACTCAGGGCTTCACATACAATGCATGTGCTCTCCCCAGCCCTTCTGACTTATCATTTTCTCTCCATGGAAACATTCCCTCAGCCCTTCTCTCTTCCAACTTCAGGGGAAGAAAATAAAAGGTCACTGATGCCACGTAGTCCTAAAAAGAATAGCTGTAAATATAACTTGCTTTGCAGGGAGAGAGACTTATGGAGCCTGACAGCTCTGTGCAGAAGCCAGGTAGTTAATGAATATGGACTTTGGAGGCAGATGAAGGCATCCTGACATAACCCAGTAGCAGAAAGTGGACACTTACTTAGAAGTCTATAATTTACTCGGCTCCCTTTTCTCCAGATGGTTCTCCAGGGAAATGGGCTGTCCCTCTTTGTGAGCTCTGAAGGTGTGCCAGAGGGTCTCGGGGCATGGGAACACACTTGCTGGCTGATGAGTGGCCTCTAATCTCCAGTGGGAAGAAGTTTTCCTTCTGAGAACAGCTGTGGTCAAGGCCAACTTATCCACTTGCTCAGAGGATGCAGTGCCTACAGTACCAATTATGACTTATTTTTCACTGAAAATCAGAAGAAAAGAGGGCCAGAGGATAGCTCCTAGGGGCTGGGCAGGGGTGCAGCGGGTTAAGCCCACATGGCGTGAAGTGCAAGGACCAGTGTAAGGATTCCGGTTCGAGCCCCCAGCTCTTCACCTGCCGGGTAATTGCTTCATAGGCGGTGAAGCAGGTCTGCAGGTGTCTGTTTTTCTCTCCCCCTCCTCTCTCCAGTTGTTTCTGTCCTATCCAACAATAATGACAGCAATAATAACAACAATAATAACTATAACAATTAACAACAAGGGCAACGAAAGGGGGGAAAAAGCCTCCAGGAGCAGTGGATTTGTAGTGCAGGCACCAAGTCCCAGAGATAATCCTGGAGGAATAATAATAATAATAATAGAAGAAGATAGCCCCCCTGGAATGATGTACACCTGTGCTGCACACAGATCTAGGGTCTCCCACGGGAACATCATGCAAAGGGGAAGCTCCATGGGTGGTTTATTGGTGCTGGGGTATCTCTTTGTGTCTTTCTGCCTCCCTGTCTCCAGTTTCTCTGTCACAAACAAAGAAAAAAGTGAAAATTGCCAGGAGTAGTGGAATCATGGAGTCTGTCTGCCAAGCCCCAGTGAAATCCTGGTGATTAAATAATAATAATAAAAAGAAAAGTCAGAGGGAGCTGGGTGGTGGCTCACCTGGTTGAGAGCAGACTTTACTGTGTGCGAGGTCCCGGGTTCAAGCCCCTGCACCCCACCTGCAGGGGAAAAGCTTCACAAGTGGTGAAGCAGGGCTGCAGGTGTCTCTCTTCCCCACTGCCTCTCCCACTCGTCTCAATTTCTGGTTGTCTATCAAATAAATAAAGATAATACAAATATTTTTTAAAAAAATCAGAAGGAATGCATGGATACAGTTCAGTGAGGATTATATTTGTTTTTATATCATCACATTCACAAAAAGTAAATATATTTTAATTAAAATTAACATCAAGATTAATTAAATGTAATTTAAGATACTTTTAAGAAGATTTATTTCTCTATTTTATGAGAGAGGGGGAGGAGAGAATTATATCACCCCTCCCACATGTGCTGGGTATTAAAACCCTGGACACCATGCTTGCCAGTCTTTGATTTCACCTTCTGTGCTACCTCCCCAGTCACTTAAATACTCTTATTTTTTCCATCCCGAAGAAGGGATTCACGAAGGCAAAAGTGCCCGATGTCCACCAAAGTCTCAGTGTGGCTCTCAGTAGGTAGATACCTTAATTGCTGCTCCCCTCCCCACCTATGCCCTCTTCCATTCACAGACCTTAGTTTCCCTTTGGGGAAACCACTCCTGGTATAATCTCAGTCCTATAAAGCTTTCAATTATTTGGGGGCTCAGTTCTGCCTCCAGAATCGGTCACATGACTCAGGTCCAGCCAATCAGTGTCTTTGCCCTTTGTTATTGGTTCAGAAGGAGTCAGCGGACCCCCCCCCCCCCATCACCCGTGGGAGCAATAAGTCAATTTTTGGATTCCCCCTCCCCCGGGAATTGTGGGAAATGAGGAATAGAAATGTAGGTCAGAGATTTGGGTCACCATCTTTACCACCACATGGAGGAGAGTTGGAGAAAGTTGTAAGTGGGTGAGATAGTTTCTGGGTCTCCAACAGTGGGATTTTACTGACTTTAATTCCAGACCTGCTGCATCTCTCTGTGCCAGGCTCCCTTTAGAGAGCATCTGATTGGTTCATCCTCAGGCAGGTATCCACCTCTGGTCCAACTAGCAGTGCTCAGGAGCATGCGGCCGAGCCAAGTACTCGGAATGCTATCGTCAAGATTCAGTGTTGGGTTGAGGTAGAAGGTGTCAAATTAAAGTTATTGGAAAAAAGGGGAGAGGGAGTGGGCAGGTGATGGTGTACCTGGTTAAGTGCTCACGTCACAGTGCACAAGGGCCCAGGTTGAAGTCCCTGGTCTCCACCTGCATGGGGAAAGCTTCTTGAGTGGTGTTGAGTGGTGAAGCAGGGCTTCAGCTCTATCTATCTATCTATCTATCTATCTATCTATCTATCTATCTATCTATCTACCTATCTTTTCCTTCCTGCTCTCTCAATTTCTCTGTCTCTATCCACTAAATAAATGTTAAAAATAAAAACATAGTTGACTTAGTTTATGTTTTTGTGTTGGGCCGATGCCATTACTTGGCTTCTGATATTGAACGGGAGACTTCAAGAAACTGCTGTAATTTAGAATTTCTCAAACCTATTGGTGGCATATGAGTGTGAGTGAGGATTATGTGAAAGAATTTTGTAACCAGGCATGTTTAGGAAATACCAGCTTAATTACCAACATACAGATCTCTCCTATAGGACTTCTCAGACAATTTTCATGTCTGTTATGAATCTTTAGGGAAACAGAACAAAATGTCCAGTGACACTCAAACTTGTGAATTTGCCAAGGGATTTTTAAAGAACTCTTAGCACTGAAAGAAAGTACTGTTTGAGGAATGTAGTTATAAGGTCAAGCTCATTACCTTGAAAGCATCAAAGACTACAAAAGAAAAATATGTTAAAATTTAAAACCTTACAAAAAGTCCCCTTTCTTATGGATGTACCCCCATCTGGCAGGATCAACATTTTTTTCTACTAAGAAGTCTGGAATCTTGTACCAGCTCTATCAACATTAAAGTTAATAAAGGGTAACCTTTACCTAATGCTTACTCTAAGCCTGTGATGCAGTGCTAAGAGGTTTATACTCCCTGTCTTACTTAATCCTCACCACAATATAAGGAGGTAGATACCGTGATTAATCCCACTATATACTAGCTGAAGAAACAGAGGCAGAGAGAGGTACAGGACCACCCCTTGGTACTTTCTGAATCTGAATCTAGGCAAAGTCCTGCCTACAATCCCTATTTGATGCTAGCACTGCTCCTATACTGTATCAGAAAAGACTCCTATTGAGTCTCATTTTCTTGACCTGTAAATAGGATAGCAGACTAGAGACTTTCAAAGCTTTCTAGCTCTATTATCTACACTCCCCCCCCCCCCACAAGTTTATGATTCGGTATCTGTCCATTCTGCCTCGAGAAAAGTGGCCGTTGCTAAGATGTTTTCCTTGCTGCAAGATGAGATCATTTAAGATATGGAGGAGAATGGAGGCAGAAATGGAAACTTGAGGAAAGTGCCTAGAATAAGTAACGGCTGCCTGGAGTGAAGGTGCCATCACTGCCAGGTGACAAGAGGGGGAGCTAAGAGAACTGTTGAGAATGACGGCCCTGAAGGACTCTCTGTGAATTTCAGTACAGGTGTAGCGAAGCCACCAGGCACTCAGGTGGACACGAGTGGCCATTCCAGAAGCGCGAACTTCTTTCTTAGCGCTGGGCAGATGGGCAAGTGTTGGAGCTGGTCCTAGCAGCTCTCTGGTTTAACCATTCCTCAACCTGTGATGACTTGGGTCACCCCCACTTCTTCTGGCTCTGCATCACTCACAATGGGGGGTGGGAGGGCGGCAGCAGGTGGACTGGTGGGCTGTGCCAGTACTCTTGCTGCTTCTGGAAGCAAGAGGATAGGACAGAAAAAACATGTAAAGGAAACTCCACATTTTCCTTAATCTTTCTCTGAGAAGGATTGCATATTTCAGGCAGAAGCAGTTGTTTCGCTTCACCTGGTTAAAAAAACTTTTTTTTTCTTGGTCACTTGCATCCAGAAGTCAAGAAGAGGCAGTGCCATGGATGTCCTAGGTTATGAAAGAGTACTGGAGAAACTGACCTTGAGTTGACCAGGAAGGCTGCTCTCCAAGGGCCTGAAATTCTGTCTCATTTTTGTTACAAGAAGGGCATTTTGAGACTCCGGGGTATATTTTGCAGTAGACAAATAAATGACTTGTGCCCAGTGAATATCATGGCTCTGCAATTGAAAAATGAGCTGAAATATTAATAGATCTTACCGACTGCTGGGTGATTGCAGAGTCGAAAAGGCACAGGAAGCCTTTGGGACAGAATTGCTATGTGCTGGAATGGAAATGATGGGAAAGGGTGGAAAAAAGCTGTGGGCTGTGGAGAGTAACTGTCCAAAATGAGCAGAACTGTTATTTGAGGGTGATATGTTCTCTGTGCTTTTAGACATATTGTGTCCCCTGGGATTTTCAGTAAGCCACATGGGTCTCTAATGAAGACATTTGCCAGAAGACTGGGTTGAATTAGATGATTAACACAAGTGAAAGGATGGCACTTACAATTGAGTTTCCATACATCCTCAACTCCTCCACAGCACTCCTACAGCAAGACCATATCCCCATGGCTTGGAACCTGGTATCTGGACTTGTATACTACAGCTCTCTATTCTGCGGAAGGAGTTGTGCAGCTAGGAATAGGTAGAGTTACACGTAGAACTCCTCTATGACAGAGGGGGAATAGTGTTGGTTTGCTGAGTTGATTGGAAACACAAGAACCAGTGGGTCTGTTCTTTCACTAGTGTTTCCTTTTTGTTTGCTATCTTAAAACCATGAGATAGCTGCTTTGGCTTCAGACCTCTTAGAGATGTGCAAGACAGAAAGAAGATGAGAAGGGATAGAGGCAAAAGCATCACACCAGCTGCTTCTGTCTCCTCTTACCAGAAAGGTCAATCCTTTCTCCCCTGTGGGAGATATTTACTGGTACTTGCTGTCTGGACATAAGTCACAAGATCGTCCTTAGCTGCAAGAGAGGCTGGGAAGAGGAGACATGATTGCTACAGTCAGGCCAATCACATCCTGGAGCTGGCATTTGACACTTCCAATAAAATTTGGTTCTGTCATCAGGTGATAAGAAAGATGTTCTGGGGGTCAGGCGGTAGTGCAGTGGGTTAAGCGCACATGGTGTCAAGTGCAAGGACCTGTGTAAGGATCCTAGTTTGAGCCCCTGGCTCTCCACCTGCAGGGGGGTCACTTCACAAGTGGTGAAACAGGTCTGCAGGTGTCTGTCTGTCTCTCCCTTCTCTGTATCCCCTCCCTTCCCCATTTCTCTCTCTTTATCAAAGGCAACAATAACAATAATGACAAGGGCAACAAAATGGAAAAAAATGGTCTCCAGGAGCCCCAATTATAACCCTGGAGCCAAAAGCAAACAAACAAACAGACAAACAAAAAACACGAAAGATATTTCTGGGTGGGGGTAGATAGCATAAAGCAATGAGACTCTGTTTTTTTCTTTCCTTTTTAATTTATAATCTTTATTTATTTATTGGATAGAGACAGCTAGAAATCAAGGGGTGAGGGGGATAAAGAGTGGAGGAGAGACAGAGAGACACCTGCAACAATGTTTTGCCTCTTGCAAAGCTTTTCCCCTGCAGGTGAGACCAAGGGCTCGAACCTGGGTCCTTGTGCATTATAGCGTGTGCACTCAGTCAGGTGAGCCACCACCTGGCCCCTGGCAATGAGATTCTTATGCCTAAGTCTCTAACGTTCCAGCTTCAATCCCCTGCACTGCCATGAACCAGAGCTGAGCAGTGCTCTGGTAAAATAAATAAATAAATAAATAAATAAATAAATAAATGGAAGATACTGCCAGGGGCAATTAACAATATCTGCTATGACCCCTTTTCTTTAAATCTGAGATTGGGAAAGTAGCTTCTACTTACTTTATACCTCAAGAATCTGTCTCGAATGATGTCTGTAGCTGCTCAGAAAACGTGTGAGGTGAATGAGATAACCAGTGCACTATGGGAACTGGTGCACGCTACTTAGAACCTGTGTAAATGGATAAACGATGGTGTGGATTTATGCTGAAATATCAGGTAGGCCAAGCTGAGTAGTCTCATTTTATTATATTTTTGCTTGGGACGGGGTGGGTGCTTAGAATTTTTATGAAAGCATCTTAATTTGAAGGTATGGTCCTAATAATGAGGCTGTCTGCCGACAGAAGGTTAGCAAGGGAACTTCTGCTTTCCTCATAGATCATTGGTGGGTATATTAGCACTTGGTTGAGACTTTTGCTGCTTCTTAGTTTTGTGAGGTGAGTTTTAGCATAGAAACCCCTGGAAAGAATGCTTGAGAATGATAATAGGTAGACTTGATTGAACACATGCCGTCTGCCAGACACTTTGTCAGGTCTTTAATGATATCAACTCTCTACGGAATGTACTAGGTAGATATGACTATCATCCCTGTTTCACAGAGGTGGAAATTAAGATGTGGAGACTTAGTAACCTGCCCAAGTTCATAAACATTGCAGTTGGGAAGGTTTGGGTGCAAGTACATTCTGCTTGATTCCAGAGCTAGTGCTCATATTCCTTAGGCAAAGTGACACCTAGGGACAACAGTTATCCTTGATGGAGGGTCTGTTTTTATGCAGATGGACACATCACATCTCATGTTTGTATAAGCTTTTGATTTTGCGTAAGCTCACTGGGTTCTTTCTCTTTCTTCCTTTCTTTTACTCAGAGACAGAGAGAGTGTGAAAAAAGGCCATAGTACTAAAGCTTACTTCAGTGGGGGCTGGGCTTTAACCTGGGTCGCACGCATAGCAAAGCAGAACACTAAACAAGTGACCTATTTTGTGAGCCTTTTTTTTTCCCAATTATTTATTTATCTATTGGATAGAGACAGCCAGAAATCAAAAGGGAATGGGGAGAGAGAGACACGTGCAACACTGCTTCACCACTCGCAAAGCTTCCCCCCTTGCAGGTGGGGACTAGGGGCTCGAACCTGAGCCTTTGTGCACTGTAATGTGTGCGCTCAATCAAGTGCACCACTATTGCCCCCCATCTTTTTCTCCTCTTCTCTTCTCTTCTCTTCTCTTCTCTTCTCTTCTCTTCTCTTCTCTTCTCTTCTCCCTTACCTTCTTTTCTCTTTTCTCCTCCTCATCCCTTCCTCTTTCTCCTCCTTCCTTTTCCCCTCCCCAAACATTTCTTAGCTTTGGCTTCTGATGGAGGTGGGAATTAAACCTAGGACCTCAGAGCAAGAACATCTTTTGCATATCCATTATGCTATTCCCCATGCCTTTCTCATTTGGTGTTTTCACAACTACCCTGTGTGGTGACTAAAATTTGTATCCTCAGTTCCCAGCTAAAGAAACAAAGGCACAGAGGCTAGGCCCTGCATTTCTGAGTGTGGGTAGACTGGACTCAGGCTTGTCTTGGCCCTGAGCTCAAGATCTTTGCCTGTGTTATTCTGTAACTCTTGAGATCATTTCTTTCTTAAGTCCTCATTTTGGAGGTAAGATGCTAGTGGGTATGATGATGAAAGGTCATGAGGGTGATTAGATGTGAGGAAGCCTGAGAACATAGGGTTATTATCTTTTCTCTTTCTTTCTTCCTGTTTTTAAACTATTTATTCTACTTTATTTATTTATTTGGGATAGAGACAGAGAGACATTGAGAGGGAAGGGAAACAAAGAGATACCTGCAGTTCTACTCATGAAGCTTCCCCACTGTAAGTGGGGACCAGGGGCTTGAACCGGGGTCCTTGTGCATTGTGACATGTGCACTCAACCAGTCTCACCACAACTGATTCCTAATCTTTGTTTTAATTGTACTGGCTATGACTATACTAGAATGCTGTAGCTGACAGCCCCCTAACTCTCCACCCAGTGATTTCAACAAGTTAAAAGCTTATCTTTCTCTCCTGTAGCTGGTAGAGTTTAATGGTCTGGGCTGTGGATTCATGGCAGCTGTGCCATATCTTATCATTTCACAAAGGAGAATGTGTGGGTGCATGCGTGTGCGTGTGTGTGTGTGTGCTGTTAAGGGCACAGAGTAGAAGTTACATGTACCATGTCATTCCTTCTGCTTACATTTCAGTGCTCAAATGGCATTGCTGTGTTTGGATAGGTAACGTCTACAGGAGTAGCCACAGGCTGTGGGGTTCATGGCTCCTGGGAGACTATCAGCACTGGAAAGGGAGACGCAGAAGGGGACATGTTTGCCTAGTGCCACATGTCTAGTGGCAGATGTGGATTATACACATTTTGAGGGGACTCTAGTTGTGAGGAAAGTGTTAGGATCTGGGGAAAGGGCTCTACAAGCCAGAGAGTGGTGCAGAGAAAACACATTCAAAACCCTGAGTGGTCAAAACAGGCTGAGGCAAAAAACAGTCAGGTTGATTCTTGAAATCAACTGGGTATCAAGAGACTGGCTGGGTGCTCATGCATGCTGATCTAGAGGCTGGTGCATAGGCTGCTGTGGTCTCGGGCACTGCTGGGAGGCAGGGCTCTGGGACTTTATTGCTCTGGAATTCCACTTGCAGACAGCCATGCCACAGGTTGCCTGTGTAAACAGGCTCTGTTCCTGTTCCCCTGTGGCTGGCCAGATTCCTTGGGGAAGCAGCCTTTGAATGAGCTTGGCATGCAGGAGGTTTATTAGAGTTCTTAGGATTTAACCCTCTGGAAGGGAGGGAAAGGAGTAGGTAGAAGAGGAGGAGATGGAGCTGTAATGTTGTCTCCATAGAAACCTCTGTGAATCATGGGGGCAGTTGTGAAGATGGCCTTTCAGAGTGGGTTCTGAGGCTGGCTCAGCAGGAAGGTAGAGTTCTGTCTCTGTCGGTGGGTAGATTAATGCTAGCTACCAGGAGAAGGAGCTGTGACCTTGGGCATGGCCTTGGATGATCTATCTCTCTTCAGTTGAGACAATCCTTGGAAGAGGCTGATTACAAAGGACTCTCATTTAAAATATTTTATTGCAGCAGAGAAGTCAAGAGGTAGGGATATAGATAGCTAGGTGGGAATTCTGCTCTGCTTGTTTATGCAGCACTCAGGACAAAACCTGGGACCTCACAGCATGCAAGGCATACAGTACAGCTAAGCCTCCTCCCCGACTCTCAAAGGACTGACTTTTGTAGTTATGTCAGGTCCTGGAGTTGGTGCAGATGCTAGCTAGCTCACTGGACTTGGCATGCATGAAGCACCAGGCTTGATTCCCAGCACTGCACATGCCAGATCAATGATCCGACTCTCTTTTTTTCATTAACAAATAAACTTTTTTTAAAAAAGCATTCCAGCAGTCAAGATTCATGCAGCATTCATTTCTTAAGGAGGAATCTTGACACCTCACAGCACCCCCGCTGCTCCCCTTAATCAATACGGTGCCCATTATTCCTCCTCCAGCAGAGTCTGTCTCAAGACTTTGAACTCTTCCAACCAGTCACTTTTCCTGAGTCCCAAAGACTCTTGGGATGGTGGGGAGGGGGTATCTGCCACTTATATCCATTATCAGTTAATGAACAGATGGTTTAATTCTCAGCTAGCTCATGCTGGGGATCAGTTGCTACAACAGAAAACACAGCCATGGAGAGAGGCCAGCAGGATGCGATGGACAAGTGACAGAAAGTTTTCCAGGAAGTGGAAGGAGAATCTGAGAGTCAAGGTTAGCTTCCTCTTTTGCTCACAGTGGTTCAAGACACAGGAACCAGGTGGAGAGAAAGGTCCTTCTGATGTCCGACTTCTCCAACCTCACAGTTTTTCTCAAGACCTCATCTCCCTCACACACCGGCTCTTCCTTGTGTCCAAGTTCCTAATTTTCTGTTTACCAAGAATGCTGGCTCAGATGAATGAAAGATCACTGTTTGATCCCCTCCAGAGTTTGATTTATTATTATTATTATTATTTTCATCTTTCAGCATAACACTTCACACATCTGAGGGCTGCAGCTAAAAAGTGATTTTTAAAGACTTCTTGGCAAAGAAATCAATGGAAAGAAATCTCTTCCCCTTCTACCCTCCCCTGCTTTTAATTTTGTTCCCTCACCAGTTCCCTGCTAGGGAAGTTTTGTCTGAGGCTTGCTAGTCTACTTTGTCAGAGAAGTTGCCTTGTTAAGGTAAGGATGGGGTCCTGCTGGGTGAGCAGAGAGCAGAGGAGGTGGTGAGATTCCCAGTGGTCTTAGCGATTAACTGAATTGGGGGGGGGAAGGGGTGGGATCAAAGAGTGCCACTAGGAAGGCTGAGTCCCAGTGTAAAGCCATCTCTCAAGGACAGGGTCTGTGCTCACATGTTACAGGGGACCTCATGCTCCCCAAGCTCATATGAGGCTCTTGCCTGTTTTGGTATAGAAGTGACTGCTAGAGGCAATCATTTCTTAGGAGCTACCATAAGACCACATGCATATTGACTAATTGAATGAACCCAGGATTTTATTGCCTTAAATGAGAGACAGTGAAGACAGTCAAAAGAATGTCCATGGTGACAGCTCTCCCCTGCTCTTGTCATTATTCTTCCCCTCGCTGGTCCAGCTCTCCTGTCCTCTGCTTGTCTCTCTGCTTGGCTCCATTCTCCCAGTTCTGACTGCATCTCTTCTCCAGCTTCTAACTTAGTCCCAGTCTTGGTCTCCTAGTCCTTTTGTACTAGGGCAAATGCCAGGTTCCTCTCCCATCCTTGCAATATCTTTTGATGCACTTTTCCCTGCTTCTTTGCTCCTTGATACCAGGAATTCTGAAAAATGTTGCTTTTTCTTTTTAATTTTAATTTTTTACTTATTGGATAAAGACAGAGACAATTGAGAAGGGAGAAGTAAACAGAGGGAAAGAGACATAGAGACACCAGCAGCCCTACTTCACCACTTGTGAAGTGTTCCCCCTGCAGGTGGGGACCAGGGAGCTTGAGCCTGGGTCCTGGAGCACTGGAATGTGTGCACTTAGCCAGGTGCACCACGGCCTGACCGCCCTTTCCCAGAAATACAGATTTTTAAAAATACACATTGTAATTCTTTAGGATCATGAAACAAAGGTAACATTCAAATGGTAACATGTAATACAAATCATTGCATACCAGTCTCTCTTTTAATTATTTTTATTTATTTATTACTTTGGATAGAGACAGAGAACAATGGAGAGGGAAGGGGGAGATAGGGAAGGAGAGAAAGAGAGATGCCTGCAGCACTGTTTCACCACCCATGAAGCTTTCCCTCTGCAGGTGGGCACTGGGGGCTTGAACTCAGGTCCTTGTGCACTATAAGTGTGTGTATGTGTGTATATGTGTTCTTAGGTATAACGCCACCTGGCCCCTGCATGATGGTCTCCAAAGAACAAATCCCAGTGGAGGTGCAGGTCAGAGGTTCCTCAAAAAAGAACTGGAAGAAAGAAAGGATGCAGGTGCCCCAGAGGCTCTGAACTCAAGCCCCCTCTCTGCCTCTCCCTTCCCATCTCTCCTCTCCTCCCCTCCCCTTCTCTTCCCTTTTTTTTTTTACGTTTCCCTTTCCCTTTTTCTTTTCTTCCTTTCTTCTTTCTTACCCCCATGAAGGAGGGGACCAGGGGCTTGAACTTGGGTCCATATGCATGGTAATATGTGTGCTTAACCAGGTATCTGGCCCTCAAGAATGATACATTCTTCCTCTCCCCCACTCCAATTCTAGGACCCTTACCCATATGTGATAAGTTGGCCCACAACTCCTGGGCCAACTTTCTCTCTCCCCCCCCTTTATAAAAAGGAAACATTGACTAAACCATAGGATAAGAGGGGTTCAACTCCACACAATTCCCACCACCAGAACTCCGTATCCCATCCCCTCCCCTGATAGCTTTCCTATTCTTTAACACTCTGGGAGTATGGACCCAAGGTCATTGTGGGATACAGAAGGTGGAAGGTCTGGCTTCTGTAATTGCTTCCCCACTGAACATGGGTGTTGACAGGTCAATCCACACTCCCAGCCTGCCTCTGTCTTTCCCTAGTGGGGAAGGGCTCTGGGGAAGTGGAGCTCCGGTACACATTGTTGGGGTTGTCTGTCCAGGGAAGTCTGGTTGGCATCATGCTGGCATCTGGAACCCAGTGGTTGAAAAGAGAGTTAACATAAAAAACCAAACGAATTGTTGACTAATCATGGACCTAAAGGCTGGAATAATGCAGATGAAGAGTTGGGGGGGGGGTGTCTCCATACTGTAGATAGCTAGTAGGCATATTTTAGTTATACTCTTGTGGCTATACTAGTTTTTTTATTCTTCTTTTTGTATTTTTTCCCCTGAGCCTGAAATCTGATATGCAGGTGGATCCAAGTTATTGTCTGGGGAGATGATATCATGGCTGGAAAAGGACCAGAAAGCTGGATCAGGGAAGAGAGTAGCTCCCTAATATGGGAAAGGGGTATAAATATTGTTGACTGTAAACCCCATCGATTTGATCTGGTCTGGGGCCCATATTCAGCTTAGGAGCCTATGTGACCTCTGCATCCCTGTAGATCTGAGCTCACATTCTGTGGTCATGAGTAGGAACATTCCAAGCTGGCCCAATTTCAGGACCCATCTTCCTCAGGTGTAGCACAGAGTACGTTGTCCATCCTCCCTTCGGAGGATGGAACATTCTCTATTGTTGTTGATCCAAGTTGAGGGCAAGGTCCCATGGGGGGCTGGAGCAACTTTTAAAATTATTTTATTTCAGATAGAGAGATACAAAAAGAGGGAGAGATACCACAGTATAGCTCCACCATCAATGGAGCGTCCCTTGGTGCTGGTGTGCTCCCATGTGGTGTCTGGGTTTAAATAAAGTCTGGCCCTTACACACAGTAAAGCACATGCTCTTCCAGGTACCCCTTCTCCTGGCCTTCTCTTAACATTTTGAAGTGTTCACTAGAGTCTGCTTAGCCATACAGCTGGCTTCTAGAATGTAACCAAAACTTTATTCCTATTGAGCTTGAAGCGGCTCTCCATTTCTTCTTGCTCCCAGCCTCTGGCAGTCACCATTCAATTATCTTGCTTCTGTGGGGTTGACTCTTTTAATGCCTTGTGTAAGTGAAAGCATGCAGTCTTGGCCCTTTTATGGCTGGCCTACTTCACTTTGTATACTAGTCTCCAGACTTCTCTGTGTTGCTGCAGATGGCAAGATTCCTGCCTTTAAAAGGCTGCCTAATACTCCATTGTAGCTGTATAGGCCATTTTATTTGTCCTTCGCCAAAATATGTGAAACCTGATTGAAAAGTGGGCAAAGGATTTTAATAGCCATTTCTTCAAAATAGCCATTTTATTTGTCCTTCGCCAAAATATGTGAAACCTGATTGAAAAGTGGGCAAAGGATTTTAATAGCCATTTCTTCAAAGGGGAGATGTGAGAACGGACAGCTGGCACATGCAAAGATTCTCAGCGTTGCTAATCATCTGGGAATGAAGATCAAAGTCCCACAGTGAGTCACCACCTTGTGTCTGTTGAGCTGACTAGTGTCAAAATGGCAAAAGATAACAGGTGCTGGGGAGGCTGTGGAGAACTGGAAAATTTTGTGCATTATTGGCAGGCTCTAAAATGAGAGAGCTGTAATGGAGAAATAGTAAGGTGGTTCCTAAAAAAAAAAAATGGAACTACTGTGCAATCTAGCAGTCCCATGTCTGACAAGAAAAGGAACTTAGTACTAGGAAAGAGGTCACCTGGTAGGGAAAATGCCTTGTTGTGAGTGGGTCTCTGGGTGGAGCCTGGCACCTCACCTCCTCTGAGGATGTGCTCAAACTCATATTGGAGTGTACACCTGCCGGGATAGCCTGAGGGTACTTCTTCCCGAGCTAGTGCTCTCTGGGTTGGAGAGAACTCAACTGGAGCAGATCTAGGCTGCTGCATGGGAGAGGGATCAGGAACTCGTGCCACACTAACTTCTCAGGAGATACACTCTGGAACTCTCAGAGCCGGAAAGCAATTTCCAAGTGTCTTTAATCAGAAGAGCAGCTGTTTTTATACTCTCCAAGTAGGGTGGAAACAGGATGTGATATAGAGAGGGTGGAGCGAAAAGTGACTGGTGAAAATCGGAGTGTGACAAGGAGAGGATCAGGGTGTGACAAGGAGCAGGTGAGAATTCTACCACTAAACCACCAATGCCCTGGAGGGAGTGTGGTGCTTTATGTAAATGTAAAAGTGATTTATGTAAATAGACCAAAGCTTTGAATGGGATTAAATCTATCCCTATATAGGCATATGGTTAAGCAGAAGCCAGGGGGAGCTGGCATACTATCCAACATACACCCAAAACCACCGTTTTTGTTCATTCAAATATCAGTTTGCCTAAAGCTTTTCTGTTGATCCTGTTCACCCATTGCCTTGTGAACTTACTCAATCTGAAAAAGAGTGATTTATTTTTTAAATTAATTTTTTCAGATTTATTTATTAGCAAAAGGAGGGGTGTGATCGAGATGGAGAGGAAGTAATTAAGCATGGCCACTGCGCTTTCTCCTATCTCACCTGTTCTGCTAGAGCCTTGTGCAACTAGCGCCATGAAAACTGTGGCACTTGCCCTTGAACTATGTGAATCTTTTCATCTGATTTGAGCAATGGGATAGCATGGAAACAGTGCTGGAGGGTATCCAGACTACTACAGAAAAATGCAGCTGATAAACACCATCATGGATTTCCTTAGTTTTGTGGGTGAATGGGTTGTTAGAAAAGTTGAAGGTTGGGAGAGAGAGAGAGAATTGAAAATGGGTGAAGGGGGTTCATGGGTTGCAAAGGGAAGGGATCTTCTCAATCTTAACAATAACCACTGACTGAGCACTGCTTATGCGCCTGACCCTGAGCCGAGAGCTTTGATCTAATACCTTACACCTTCCGAGGAAGGGCGACAACAACTGTCTCTCTTTGACGGATGAAGATACTGAGTCCAGAGAGCTCTAGGCTCTCCACCAAGGTCACAAAGACAGTGTGATATGGAGCTCACACTTGAGCCCAGGTCTGTCTTCTCTATCACTGTTTGATGTTGGACTAAATCCATCCTTGACCTGTTCTTAGCAGATAGTCATTCAATCAGGAGATGTTTGAGTCACCCTTGTGGTTCATTATGAATTTAACAGTTAGTTCTCATATAACTTAGTGCTCACCGTGTGTCAGGTGTTAATCTAAGCACCCTGCTTAAATATTTTATCTGGTCCTCATGATAAAACTCTCCGTTTTCAGATAAAGGACCACCCACAATCTGGAAATTAAGCCTGTTCAGGATCATGTAGGTAGTTAAGTGGCGGAACTGAGGGTGACCCAGTTCTGTCCCTCTGAACCATGTCTGTGTTCTAATTTCATGTGTACAGGTGGGGACTAGAAGGATGGGGCAAGGAGAGAAGGGAAAGAGTTGGAAATGGAGGGAAGAAGGGAAACACGGAGAACTGAGTTAGAGAAATGACTCAGTAGTAAAGCATCAGGCAAACATGTCTGAGGTTCTTGGTTCAATCCCTGGCGTCACATGTAGCAGAATGGTGCTCTGGCTTATCCCCCCACCCCATCTAAAACTTTTTCATGTATAGTAAATAAAATAAATCTTTTAAAAAATAAAGAAATGAGAGAGGGTACACAGCAGGAAGATTTTTGCTGAGGTCTAAACTGGTTATTTCCAAATGGACACTTCCTTCCCAGTGGGGAAGGATGTACGAATTGTCAAGTTTTTATCGTGAAGATATCTATCCTGAGCGTGGGGATGGGGGACATCTTGGCAGGCCAGATGTAGGACCAGCCTCCCCTAGAGCTATTCTTTTTCTAGTCACGTCCTAGGAATATATAGAGTGAAGGAGGAAAGCATGAGGAATGAAATACTGTATAATTCATTTGTCTTCTTTACGGAGGACATCTCCTTATAATTTATCAGTGGGAAAGGTTTAAGTGAGTTTTCTAGCCCCCTTTTTTATGTGCCCTTAAGAGGCAGCATCCGCTTTTGCCAGTGGGGACTATTTCATCATTCTCTGAAGCACAAGAGGGGATCATGTTTTAGAATAAGGAGAAGAGTTCTAAGAAAAGGAGCCGGAATTTTTCATCACCAAAAGCAAGGTGTCCACATGTAAAGAGAATTTAAAATGTCATCCAGAATATAAGTTTCTTTTTCTTCACCTGTTATAGTGTGAAAACTTTCTCTCTCTCTCTAACATGTGTGTATGTTCCCACACATGGTTCCACATACAGCATCACATTCAGTTCTGCCTTCTGTGATTGCTTCTCTGCTGGACATGGGCATTGGCAGGTCAATTCATACCTCAGCCTGTTTCTATCTTCCCTAGAGGGGTAGAGCTCTGGAGAGGTGAGGTTCTGGAATACATTGGTGAGGTTGTTTGCCCAGAGAGGTCAGGGCAAAATCATAGTTGCAGCTGCTCCCACCTTCTGTACACCATAAAGAATTTTGGTTCATAGCCTCAGAGGGGGAGAAATGTTAGGGGAAGATGATCAGAGGGCTCTGAACTCCAATTCCTTCCCTGAGAGGGAAGAGGAAAGAAAGAAGGACATTTGGAAGTAGCAGTCGGTGTAGGTGTGACTTAGAAAGGGAAAGAAGTCAGGATCACAGAAAAAAGTGGGGAAATACATATAAATATAAATAGTTATAGAAATAATAGAACATACTTGTGACATTGGGAGAACTACTGTAGTTTCCAATAGAGGGAATGGGGACACAGAACCCTGGTGGCGGGAATGGTGTGGAATTATGCCCCTGTTGTCTCATAATTTTGTAAATCAATATTAAACCACTAATAAAAAAGAATAAGGGATATGGAATACGTAGATAGCAAAATGGTAATGTAAAAGGACTTTCATGCCTGAGGCTCTGAGTTTCCAGTACCACTATAAGCCAGAGATGAGCAGTGCTCTGGAAAACAAAAACTCAACTAAACAACTGAAATTGACCTAAAATTTACCTTCAGGGCTTGAGAGAAACTCAGTGCCATCAGTGGAACAAGGAAAGCAGGTTGGAGGGGCCGGGTGGTGGTGCACCTGGTTGAGCACACATGTCACCAAGCACAAGGACCAAGGTTTGAGCCCCTGGTCCCCACCTGCAGAGGGAAAGCTTTGCAGGTGGTGAAGCAGTGCTTCAGGTCTCTCTCTCTCTCTCTGTCTCTCTCTCTCTCTCTCCCTCTCCCTCTCCCTCTCCCTCTCCCTCTCCCTCTCCCTCTCTCCCTCTCCCTCTCCCTCTACCTCTCTATCTCCCCCTACCCTCTTGATTTCTGGCTATCTCTATCCAATAAAAAAATTTAAAAAGAAGAATAAGAAGAAGGATAAGAAGGAGGAGGAGGGGGAAGAGGAGGTTGAACTTCTTCTTCTAGCGTTTGCCCTTCTTCCGTAGCCAGTCAACAGCGTCAGGTTGAACCTGATGTAAAGTTTCGAGACCTCCTTTGAATCTGGAGAGGTGGCAGTCGTTGACTATGTGGGTCATAGTCTATCTGGAGCCGCAGGGGCAGTTCGGGTCGTCTCTGGCTCCCCAGCGGTGGAACATAGCGGCGCACCGGCCATGGCCTGTTTGATAGCGATTGAGGAGGGCCCAATCATAACGTGCTAGGTCAAAGCCGGGTTGACGCTTGCAGGGGTCTGTGATGAGGTGTTTGTTCTTGACCTCAGCTGACTGCCAACTCTGTTTCCAAGAGTCTGGAACAGAGAAGTTCAGTGTAGGCGTAGGAGACCAGGTTGAATTGCTTTAAGGGAACACACAAAAAACTGACCTGCTGGCAGCTGGGAAGATGGCTCAGTGGTAGAGCCCAGGACTTGCATGTGTGAGGCCTGACTGACTTTGATCCCAGGCCTGGCATAATGCTCTTGTCCCTCTCATTAAAAGCAGCTAAGTCTTTATTAAAGAGCTGTTTTCCTGTGGGTATAACATGGGATGCCAACCGTCATCTGTGTCCTGATATGGGATAAATCGGCAGGCTGTTGGGGGTGGAGAGGTGACAGAGTGGTGACTGTCCTTGGTGCAGATGGGTGAATTCTGGGTAGTGTGTAGCTCCTGAGGTGAATCCCCCCCACACACACACCTCATGGACGGCATGCCCTGCCTGTTGATTATGGATGAGACAGTTGACTTGGCCCTAGTGCATATAAGGTACAGCAGACACGATGAAGGGTCCCTTGCGAGAACAGGTTGTAAAGAGACCATGGCTCTCACATTGGGTGCTTTCTCTCGACTACTCGTTCTAGACAGAATCAGCCACTGTGTTGTGACACAGCCATGTGGACAGGTACATGTGGCCAGGAGCTGAGGCCTGCCAAGAGCCACAGGAGAGAGCTTAGAAGTGGATTCCCCTCCGACACACCTGTAGCTTCCTCATGCAACCCCAGCCCAGGATCTCCTGCCAGAACCTCTCTTAGTTGTTGCTTTAATGTGTGTGAGCAGCCTGCTGGGTCCATTTGTCTTTTTAAACAACTCCTGCTCCTCCTCCTCCTCATTCTCCTCCTGTTCCTCCTCTTCTTCCTCGTCCTCTTCCTTTCTCCTCCTGTTCCTCCTCTTCTTCCTCCTCTTCTTCCTCTTTCTCCTCCTCTTCTTTCTCTTTCTCCTCCTCCTCTTCTTCCTCTTTCTCTTCCTCCTTTTCCTCATCCTTCTCCTCCTCCTCTTTCTCCTTCACCTTCTCCTCTTCTTCCTCCACCTGCTCTTTCTCCTTGTTATTATTCTTTTGTTTTTATTGTCACCAGGGTTGTTGCTGGGGCTCTGTGCCTGCAGGATGAACCCACCACTCCCGGTGGCCTTTTTTTTTTTTCTTATACTTTGACAGGACAGAGAGAAATTGAGAGGGAAATGGGAGATAGAGAGGGAGAGAGAAAGAGATCTCCGCAGTACCCAATTCATGAAGCTTTCCCTTTGCAGGTGGAGACTTTGGGCTTGAACTCATCACCTGCATGGTATGAATATACTCAACTGGGTGAGCCACCACCTGGCCTCTAGACCATTTATTTAGAGAAAGGGAGAAGGAAAGGGGGAGAACAGAGAAGGAGAGACATCACAGTGCTGTTCCACCATTCACAGAGTTTTCTCTGGTGCCAGGGATTGAACCCAGCACTTTGTATATTGTCGTTAAGGTTTGGGGCTCCAGCAGGCCGGGCTAGCATTGTGGCGGTAGACAGAGACAGAGACTCGGGGACACACGGCTGGGCTGAGAAGCTGCAGTTTAATCTTTATTCACGAACGGGAAATCACCACACCATGTGCTTCCCCATAATTCTCTCCCCCTCCACTGCTGCTGCTGGGACTCTGCACATCCTTAGCATAGGGGGTGGGGAGAAAGCGGGGCACAAAACTAGCAAGGACCAAACCAGTTCTCTCAGAGGTCGGGGGGAGGGGGAGCAAACCAATATGAAACATGCCAACAATTCCCCCTTCTGTTTTTAACTAAATGACCACAGTATCAGGGGTGTGGGGTGAACAGAAACCTATATCATACAGGCATTTTCAAAAAAGAAACTGGCACAAACATGGAGAAACATGTAAGCGAGTAACAAGAACCAGTGTGCTGCCAAGGGAAGGCCTGAGAGGGCCATTTTTTGCCTCTGTGCAAAACTTTATCAGCTTAAAAAAAACATTTCCTGCCTCTGGGGGGCGTACTTGCCTCGACGGGCATTTTCTAGCATGGGGGGAGGGTGAGGCCTAGAGTCCCAAGGCATGGCTGCAGTCAGTCTTTGAGAAACGCAGCAGCATAAAGGGAAGCCGCTAGTTTTGTGCAAAGTGTCCGAGGTGTACCAGTGAGTCCGATAGAAGTCCAAAGCAGATGTCCACCAAAGAATTGCCATGGGGTGAATTGTTGTACGTCTGTCTCGATGGGGAATATCAGCCATCAGAATTCTGCTTTTCTGTAGAGAACTTGACAGCTGCAGTTCACTTACTTATGAAACAAAACTTGTAGCAGGTTAGAAGTTTACCACAATTGATAACTCTATCACAATTGGAAGTCCCTTCCAGCACGATTCCAAGGCTATTTAAAGTTCAAACAATAAAATGTGGAAAGGCAAACATGAACCATAGAAAGAAAAAAGCCTCAGGCATGAGAATGCCAGAGATGATGATCATAGTGTGGAAGCATTATGCTATTCCACTGCAGAATACTGTGCCCCAGTATGGTTCCGTAGCCCCCATGTCTACTTGGTCGATTCCAAATTATATTCCTCCATGAGGATAATTTCTGGAACCATCCGTTCCACCCCGGTTCCATGGCTGCCAGTTCTTAGCAACATCGCCCCGCCAGATATTCGTCGGGATGCGGCATCATCTAAGTTCATTTCCCACGTCTACACTCGACCAGACCTGCCAATATACGCGGATATCTTCGCCCACCCTGTTCAACGCTTGACGTCTCATCACCCAATCTGGTCCCCTACGCCTACACTGAACTGCTCTGTTTCAGTCTCTTGGAAACAGAGTTGGCAGTCAGCTGAGGTCAAGAACAAACACCTCATCACAGACCCCTGCAAGCGTCAACCCGGCTTTGACCTAGCACGTTATGATTGGGCCCTCCTCAATCGCTATCAAACAGGCCATGGCCGGTGCGCCGCTATGTTCCACCGCTGGGGAGCCAGAGACGACCCGAACTGCCCCTGCGGCTCCAGATAGACTATGACCCACATAGTCAACGACTGCCACCTCTCCAGATTCAAAGGAGGTCTTGAAACTTTACATCAGGCTCAACCTGACGCTGTTGACTGGCTACAGAAGAAGGGCAAACGCTAGAAGAAGAAGAAGGCATGAGAATTATTAGCATAACCATAGTGCAATCTAATGTTTCTAATTGAGAAGGAATTTGAGACTTTTACATATCAACAACGTCTTTTTAACCTTTTGTTACACCCATTCAAGATGGAGACACACCCTAGGTGTGCACAGGTTTTTTTTTTTTTGACCAACTTAGTTAAAATATATTGATTTTTAACTAATTTTTACCTCAGACTTTAAATGTAAGTTAATTTTATCTTTATGAGAATTACGTTGAAAACCTTTTTCATTTAACTTTGCCTGGTAAGAATTTAGCCTTAAAGTTACATTTTTAACCTTAAAGTTACTGTTTACCAAACTTTAAACACACACATAAACTTGGTCATTAATACACAAGGAGAGAAACCTTTGTTACGAAGACATGCCATTTTAAACACGAATTTAGATCTGTACTGTCTTAGTTGTTGTTGGGGGGGTCACCATCTGGAGGTGGGGCCTCCTGTGCAGCTCCACTTCTAGGAATTGTAGGTTGCGATCTCTGCATGAATCTCTGCATATTCTAGCTCATCTGCCTTCAGACCCGAGCTGAGGAATCTCGGCCAGGGGGCCCAGTTTTGGCAGGGGGCCCGCAGTCTCCGGGGGTTCTGGGATCTGCCCAGACTTCATATCAGGAGGGCGGGCGGGCCAGCCGTGCAGAAGGTGCGGGATGAGGTGCCACGGGGTGGCGGCAAGGATAGGCTGCCACGGCCCTCCCCCATGGCCCTGCCATGTCGGCCAAGCAGCGTGGAGGGAGCCGGCGCCCAATGCCCTGCGCCATGTGGCGGAAAGCCGGCTCATGCGGGCTGGCATTGGGCTCCTGCAGGCTGGCGTTGGGCGGAAACCACAGAGTGGTCCAGAGATAAATGTTCCAGAAATAGCGAAAGTCTCGTGAAGAAAGGGCAGAGGCCTTTGGAGATCTCTTCACAAGCAGAAGAGAAGGCCATAGTACATAGGTAGCCAAATTGTCTTCACTTATCTGAGAGATGCGCAGGTCAGGTCCACGTGGGCGCCATTTGTCATTAAGGTTTGGGGCTCCAGCAGACCGGGCTAGTGTCGCGGCGGTAGACAGAGACAGAGACTCGGGACACATTGCTGGGCTGAGAAGTTGCAGTTTAATCTTTATTCACGAATGGGCAAATCACCACACCATGTGCTTCCCCATCATTCTCTCTCCCAGGCTGCTGCTGCTGGGATTCTGCACGTCCTTAGCAGAGGGGGCAGGGAGAAAGCGGGGCGCAAAACTTGCAAGTGCCAAACCAGTTCTCTCAGAGGTCGGGGGGGGGGGAAGGGGAGCAAACCAATATGAAACATAGCAACAGTATATGGTTAGATATATACTGAGCCATCTTCCAGTCCCGCTTGGATTTTTGAGCAGAAGAAACTATGAAATAGCAAGGGTTTGTTGTTTTCTGGTGTTACATCCTGGGGGTACTTTGCTGTACAGCAGTAGAGACTACTGATAATACATCCAGGAATGATTGAGATCAGAAAAGAGAAAGTGTGGAGAAAAGAGTCTGAAGGCAGAACCATGGTAGTGTTTGGAAGAGGCAGAGGAACCAGTGAAACCAAATGCTGGGGCCCAGAACACAGACCAGATGAAGGAGAGGAGCAGGTGGCTCGGTCATAGTACACACGGCAGCTAGCTCAGGACTTAGTCCCGGGGATCCGGGGAGTGTGCAGTCTTATTTATTTGTTTATTATTTATTTTAACTTTTACTTGACACCAGGGTTTTTGCAAGGACTCAGTACTGCTCCTGGTGGCCACCACCCCTCCTTTTTTTATTGGATAGGATGGAGAAGAGAAATTGAGAGGGGATGGGGAGATAGAGAGAAAGATACCTGCAGATCTGCTTCACCACTTGTAAAGCTTCATCCCTGCAGGTGGGGTACAGGGCCTCAAACCCAGGTTCTTGCACATGGTGTGGGCACTCACCTGGGTGCACCACTGCCTGGCCCCTCTCCCTGGATGAAATCTTGTGCTTGTCAGACTGATGCTTTGGAAATATTTGCTCTGTGTTCCTTTGGAGGAGAGCCTGAGCACTGCATGGGGGCCAAGGCCTCTCCTCTGTGGACCCAGCAATTAGCTGGGGCTCCAGGCTGGCATTTCACATTCAGTAAAACAAATGCTCTGTAGTTATACAGCCAGACCACCTGGGAATGCAGCTGGAAAGCTTCCCCATTGGCTGGAGCTGTTCTCACCACCCTTCCAGGTAACTCAGTAGAGTTCACCCTCCAGCTATCTGCAGCAGGACCTCTGAGAGTTCTGGGAAGCAACAGCTTCATGTTGTCTCCAGCCATGTCTTCCAGCCATGTTTCAGAGCCCCCTGTGGAGAGAGTAGTCCCGGCAGCTGCCAGGCAGCCCTGCCAAGAATTATGGCCCGGGGGCAGTGGAGGAGCCCCTGGGCTGGCTGTTGCTGATACCCTGGGGCCCAGCTTCCCTGAGGAGCTGAGGGGCTGGAGGCTGAAGTGAAGACTACCTGTGAGGAGAGCTGCTGACAGTGTGACAGACTGAGGAGGGAGCAGTGAAGGGAAATGGATCCCATTTCCCTCATTTTTTTTCTTTAATTACAGTAAAGGTCTGAGGGGCTGGGCTGTGGGGCACCTGGTTCAGCACACACAGTTATAATGTGCAAGGACCTGGGTTCAAGCCCTCTGGTCCCCATCTGCGGAGGGGGGGTAGAAGCTTCATAAGCAGTGAAGCAGTGCTGTTGTTACCACTCCCTCTCTTTCTCTTCTTTTGTTTTTTTAAATATTTTAGTTTAATGAGAGACTTACAGAGAGAAACACCAGATCACTGCTCAGCACTGGCTTATGGTGGTGGCTGAGGGCTGACCCTGGGACCGCAGAGCCTCAGGCATGAAAGTCTTTTGCAGAACTACTATGTTCTCTTCCCAGCCCTCTCTTTCCCCTTTTATCTCTCCCTCCCCTCTCCATTTATCTCTGTCTCTATCCAAAAATAAAAATAAATCATTAAAAAAAGAAAGAAGGAAAGAAAGAAAGGGCCTGAAAAGGCTGCTGGGCTGAGGAGAAGGTCCTAATATTAGGATGGGAGAGGGAGCAGTGGAGAGGCAGGGATTATCCAGAGGAGACCAGAGTGAGAAGAGCCAAGACAGCTTGAGAGCTTGGACTTTGGAGTCACAGAAACTTGGCTTTGGGGTCCGGGTGGTGGTGCACCGGTTAAGTGCACATAGTACTAGCTGCAAGGACCCACACAAGGATCTGAGTTTGAGCCCCCACTCCCCACCTACAGGGGGAACACTTCACAAGTGGTGAAGCAGGTCTGCAGGTGTCTATCTTCCTCTCTCCTTCTCTATCTCCCCTTCCTCTCTCAGTTTTTCTCTATCCTATCATCCAGTAAAATGGAAAAAAGAAAGGCTGTCAGGAGCAGTGGATTTGTAGTGTTGTCACTGAACCCTAGCGATAACTCTGGAGGCAAAGAAAAAAGAAAGGAAGAAAGAAAGAAAGAAAGAAAGAAAGAAAGAAAGAAAGAAAGGAAAAAAAAACTTGGGTTTGAAAACTGCTTCTTTTTGGCTGTACTCACACAAGTTGCTTAACCTTTCTGGACTATGGTGCTGCAACTACTAGGTGAGCTATTTTCTTAGTCCCTCTTGGGTTTGGTAACCACCCTCTCATCCACCCCACACCATCAAAGGGGAAAGGTGCCTGATGATCTTGGGCAGGAGAGAAGGTGAGTTTGATAAATTGGGTTGAACATAACTGACATATTCTGACAGTGGTTGATATACTAAATCTGCATTTGGAAAGTTAAAGGACAGGGGCTCAAGAGATAGGAAACCTTCTTGGCTGTGGGGACGGCATGGTAGTATTATGGCATGGCAGGCATGCTTCAGTGCTGTTCTCTCTCTCTCTCTCTCTCTCTCTCTCTCTCTCTCTCTCTTACAACTAGGGTTATTGCTGGGGCTTGGGATCTGCATGACTATTCCACTGCTCTTGGCAGCTGTTTCTTTTCTTTTCTTTCTTTTTTTTTTTTAATCTTGCCTTTTATGTGTTAGGACAAAGGAGAAATGAGAGGGGAGGGAGAGATAGAGAGAGAAAAAGAGAGACCTAGGGTTGGGGACATACCATGGTGGTTAGGCAAAGAGACTGTGGTGCCTGAGGCTCCAGAGTCCCAGGTTCAGTCCTCTATGCCAACATGAGCAGTGCTCTGGTAACAACAACAACAACAACAACAACACTAATAATTAAATAGACACCCGCAGCCTGCTCCACCACTGTGAAGCCTCCCCCCTGCAGGTGGGTAGCACACCGAGGGCTTAAACCCAAATCCTTGAGCATGGTAATGTGTGTGCTCAACTGAATACACCACTGCCCAGTCCTTCTCCCTTTCTGTCTGAAAATAATTGACTTGGAAAACAAACCAACAAAACAAATAAGCAATAGAAGGCAGCATTAGGGGTTCACCCCACCCCTTTCCTTCTTGAAGTAAGGAGGAATGGTTATGATCGAATTGTAGAGCTTGTTCTCAGAGGAAGCATGGAGAGCCATGGTCCTGGAGGAGGGAAGGTCTGGGGCCCTTGGATCCCCTCTCTGACACCCTCATTTCCACTGCTATAAATGGATGACACTCTTGTTTTTTTAAAAACCTTTTTAAATTATATTTTTATTTATTTACTTTTATTATTAGAGACAGAGAGAAGTTAAGAAGGGAGAAGGAGATAGAGAAAGAGACAGAGACACCTGCAGCCCTGCTTCACCACTTGTGAAGCTTTCCCCCTGCAGGTGGGGGACCAGGGGCTTGAACTTGGATCCCTGCACACTGTAATGCATATGTTTAACCAGGTGCATTACCACCTGCCCCCCCTAGATAACACTCTTTGGAGCAGGAAAGGATGACTAGAGTAAGAGTCTCTGGCCTCTAATCAGGTGTTTCAATGGCACTGAAGAGTCCCCCCTTTTGCAAAAGCTGGTGTGTTGTTGGTGTTTGACTTTCTGTGGTGCAGGACTGAGGCCTGTGTTTGGCTTCTCCGTGGTGCTCAGCTGCCAAATAAGAGGCGGGGAATGACAAGCCCCAGAGGAAAGATTGTGGAAAGCTTTGCACACCACACTAGCTGGGTGCTCTGGTTCAGTGGTGGGGCCTCTGAGCATTTAATGAGCATTGAACATTGGAGTGATGATGGGACAGAGTGTGGGCCTGACCTTTTACTGCTTCAACATTGTCTGCTTCTTGGTGGCACCTGTATTCCTCGTCTGTCCTTCTGGCTGAAACCCTTTACTTGTCCAACATGAACGGTATAATTCTTCCTCTCACCCTGTCTGGGTCTCAGATTCTGGGGTTACTTCGGGGCCCTGGTGTAATTATGAAGACAGCCCAGGGCTTGTGCTCATCTGTGGGAGTAGAGGAATCTCTCCTGTCCTCTCGCTTAGCAGCCCTGTCTCTTATCGCATCTAGTTTGTTTCCTCTGCTGCTAAGGGATGAGGGCACTCGGGAAGTGGAAATGTGCAGCTGGAGTGAGATTCAACACCAGCCCTTTCCCGTCCAGGGATTTCTGTCTCCCTTTCCAGAGTCTTCAGTCTGGGACTCAGACTGGCTGCTGCTTCCCCATGGAGGAGGAGATAGACTTTACTCCACACGCCAAAGGGTCTTGGAATGTATCTGATCCTATTTTGTTTTTTTAAAATAATATATATATATTTACCTCCAGGGTTATTACTGGGGCTCGGTACCTGCACTAAGAATCCACTGCTCCTGGAGGCTATTTTTTTTCCCCTTTTGTTGTCCTTGTTTTTTTTTTTTTATTGTTGTTGTTATATTGTTATTGCTGTCATTGTTGTTGGATAGGACAGAGAAAAATCAAGAGAAGAGGGGAAGACAGAGAGGGGGGAGAGCAAGATAGACACCTGCAGACCTGCTTCACCGCCTGTGAAGTGACCCCCCCCCCCCCGCCCCCTGCAGGAGCCAGGGCTCGAACCGGGATCCTTACGCCAGTTCTTGGACTTTGCACCATGTGCACTTAACCCGCTGCGCTACCGCCTGGCCCCCCAAATACATTTTTTTATTAGTGTATTATAAAATTGTAAGACAATAGAGGTATAATTTCACACCATTCCTGCCACCAGAGTTCTGAGTCCCCATCCCATTCTCCAGAGGTCACAGATATGGGATATATATATATATACCCATAATCTACCTATCTCACCCAGTTCATTCACTTCTATGGCCCTGCCTTCACTTCCTTTCTAAGTCACACCTGCATTACTCCTTCTGAGTGTCCTGCCCTTTTCTTCTTCCCTTGTAGATAGGCAAAACAGTATTTGACTTCCTCTGGTGATTTCTAGATTATTTTCTCTTTCAGTGATGGTATAGACAGAAGTTGAGACATAAGAACAGAAGGGGAAACACAAGGCAGAACTCGGACGGGGTTTGGTGTCTTGCACCCAAGCAAAAGCCTCTGGGGGAAGGGAAGCCTTTCAGGTCCTGGTGCACAGTGGTGGAGGAGGACCTAGGCTGGGGGTGAGAGAGTTTTTCAGAAAACTGAGAAATTTTGAACCTGTACCAACAACTATATTTACTGTCGACTGTAAACCACTAATACCCCCCAACAAAACAAAACAAAAACAGACCAGAAAAAACAAAGATTTCCTGGTGACAGATCTTTTGGTTCTGATGGAACTGGAGTTCAGAGCCCTCTGGTCATCTTCCCCTAACATTTCTCCTCTTCTGGGAGTATGGACCCAAGTTTATTTCTGGGGTGCTGACGTGGGAGTTCTGGCTTCTGTGATTGCTTTTCCGCTGGACACGGACGTTTGTCCATTACTGATCCTCTTTTTACAGCTCATGAAACCAAGTCCCGGGGAGGAAACTTTAGTCCCAACTGCAGTGACTTTCCTGGAGCTGCACAGCGGAATCAGGGGCAGAGGTTGAACTAGAGGAGGGGACATCTAGTTCGCCTTCATGGCTCTGTCAAGATAAACAGCAAATGTGGACCTTTGAAAACTCTCAGTGTGTAAAATATTCATGAATGAATAAATTATCCACTTAGGAAAGCAAGTCCCAGTCCAGCACGTCAGCTCACCTGCACGGCTGCCTGCTTTGTCATGTCCTCAACTCAGACTGGAGCCCTGCCCCCACTGCACTGAGGGAAGCTTTGGTGTTCTGGTATCTTTCTGTCTCTCCCTCCGTTCTCTCTTCCCCTTTCTCCTTCTGGCTCCCTCTTTTATGTGAGCGGTGAAGCCCAGCAACCACCACTATAACAACAAATTCAGCCCCAAATAGAGACTTTCTTTCCCTCAATACAGTCAGCCTCTTCCTCAATTATCAGGTTTTGCAAACATCCACAGGTGTGAAAGAAGCAGAATGTAAAATAACCACAGAAGGAAACTGCAAATCTTCTACGAGGTTCAGGATTTCATGAGACTGGTGATGGTGATGCTGGTGGACTTCTCAGGTCTCTTGCTCAGCCACTGACAACGAACAGAGCGTCTGGCAGAGCTGGGTCTCCAGGGTGACCCTGCACTGGGGAGGAATGAGAACAGAGGAGGGTCCAGGGATTGGAGGGAAAACTGGGGGGAGCTCATCTAAATGAACTTGCCATCAAAGCCAGAAAGCAAGTGAAGCATCTCCATGATGTTTTGGGATATATCCAGTTGCCAGAAAAGTCATGATGCATTCTTTTTTTTTTCTTTTTTTTGCATAGAAAAATACATCATAACTTTTCCAACAGCCCATAGATTTGGTGAGGAGAACTGTGCTCTTACTGAAATAAATCATCAATCCATTCTTGGTTTTTTAAGAGTTTGAAAGTGGAGTTATTGAAGACCGTCACTATTAGTTAAATTGGTTTTCATCTGAGCTACAACTATTTTCATAATTTTGTTTGATTGGAGAGATAAAGTCCCAATGAAGCCTTTCTCCCACTGTTTTAATCAGACAGGATTTTTATTCAGTTGCAAAAGCAGCATAATTCTGGCAACCATGATTTAAGGTGGTTTTTAATAACAGAGCATTGAGGGGAAGGTGGTTTTCTGGCACTGGCGCATTGGTTCCATCAGTCACCCCATTCTGTCATGCTCTCGGACTAACCGCCAAGGCAGCAAGCTCATTGGAAGTGGCTGTTTCCGCCTTCACAGCTGCACTCAATTCCAGGAGTGAGCAGAGAGAAGGCTAAGTTCATCTTGTCCAGCTCTTCATCAAATCAGGAAATCAGAGCCTCTCCCCAAAGCCTCACTGAATGTGTCCACTTATATTTCGAAGGCCATCACTCCCCTTGCTTCAGTGGAATCTGGATATTGAGTTTGGTTCCCCAGTCTTCAGGGAGCAGGAGGTAGTATCATGGTGTGATGCCCAAAGCATTCTACAGAGGAATAGAGTTAAGACATTATAAAAAAAATACTGGGGATAAGATGGTTTTGAGACTTTTTGTGATAAACAGGGTTAGAGAAAGGATTCCTGAGGTCGGGCGGTAGCGCAGTAGGTTAAGCGCACATGGTGCCAAGCGCAAAGACCAACTTAAGGATCCCGGTTCGAGCCCCCGGCTCCCCACCTGCAGGGGAGTCGCTTCACAAGCAGTGAAGCAGGTATGCAGGTGTCTATCTTTCTCTCCCCCTCTCTGCCTTCCCCTCCTCTCTCCATTTCTCTCTGTCCTATCCAACAATAATGACAGCAATAATAACAACAACAAGGATAAATAACAAGGGCAACAAAAGGGAAAAAAATAGCCTCCAGGAGCAGTGGATTCTTACTGCAGGCACTGAGTTCCAGCAATAACCCTAGAGGAAAAAAAAAAGAGAGAGAGAGAGAGAGAGAAAGGATTCCCCTATCGTAGGTTGTAGTTCTCCAAAAGAGGACAAGGGATCTGCAGGCATCTCACAATGACTTGGTGATGGAACCTTTTAGAACATAGCATCCCATAGTTCTATCCATTCATTTGCTTATCTGTAAAGTCGGACTCTGACCATGTTGCAGGCATTCTTTGGCTCTTGGGAGACACTGATGATTAAGGCAGGCTTGGTCATTGCCCTTGCAGAGTTCCCAGTCTAGCTTACTGAACGTTTTCCCAAGACTCCCGAGGAAAGGCTATGATACTCAGTTGGATTTACTTCTTCCCAGGAGCAGCATCTTAGTGGTGGGCAGTGAGTAGATTGTAGACTTATCGTTGACCCAACTAGTTTTAGTGCCACCTGAAGTTTCCTGCTGATTTTTCAATTACTTCCATTCCTGCCTCACACAGGAGAGAATGGGGAGTCAACAGAGGCAGAATGGTGTACAAAGAAGATAAACAAGAAAGGGAAGAGTGGTTGGCCAGATGTTTGGGTGATGCTGCTGTCTCATAAGTTTAGAGCCTCTTGAGGCAGATGCCCCATGATCCTGAATTCTCACTGTAGAATTGGATGTTCTCCTCTATCCTCTCTCTGCTCTGAGCCCATCCCTCTAGATTCTCTCCTCCCCACCCCCTTGTTGCTTTGAGTTACTTGCTTTCTTTGAAGACAGCTAACCTCTCTGTTTTCAGTCCATTTCTAGACTATGTGACTGGCTATAAAATATGAAATCCTAGTAAATATTCATGTCTCATCACTGTCACATTAATTCAGCCCCATGTGTGTGTTGTGAGGTCATGATTGGGCTGATGAGGGGGTGTACCATGCCGTTCAACCCCCCTGCCTCACACCCACTGCTGTAGTCACCACGGGTATCAACTAGCTAAGACCTTAAAGAAAAGAAAAGACCTGAGTGGCCATTCCTTTTGAATGCTCAGGGATTTTTTTTTTTTTAATTTTGCTTACTTTTCTTCACCAGACCTTTTCTAGTGCTTGGAAGATATCCTCTCCAGTAAGACCATTAAAATTTAAAGATCCTTCCCTGAAAGGAGCACCCCAAGACCCTACAGCAAATTCCCATCTGGATGGTGAGACTCCATTCTTATCTTATTTGTCACCGGTGCCAAAATGGTCAATGGAATTCATAGCAACAGCAGAGTAATGATTTAGTAAAATGAATAATGTCTTTTCCTCAGTGTTGAGAAGTGCCTACACTCCTAACTGCTTCGATTTCCAGGAGTGGAGCCTTTACTTGAGTGGGTTATGTGGATGTGAAGTGAATACGTGTCGGCTGTGCCAAGGGGAAGAAAACCTAGCAGGCGTGTTTTGGAACTGATAGAGGCTCTTTCTTCAGAGAGGCCTCACTCTAAGATCTTGCAGACTTACGGGGAGGAGTTGGAGGCATTTGTACAGGAACTTCAGAGATTCTGTGGGGGTTAGGGACGGGATGAAATTGAGGTTCTGACCCCTTTCTTTTGAAGTTTAATGTGAGTAGAACATTTTGATGGACTAGGAAACCTTGATTAATGTCAGCTGTTGGGTTCTGAAGGTCAACTCACTCTGAGGGAGGAAGGCGGGGAAGGAGGGAGTGACCTGGAGTGGTGACTTGGTTCAGCATCAGGGCCAGGTGTTCTTAGGAAGATTATAGTGGGGGAGGGGATGGTGTTCTTCGTCTTCTAGCCTTAGCTGCATTGGTATGGCGGGTATGCTGCTGAAGGGCTTAGAGCTGTGGGTTGTGTATGTGTGTTAAGAGCATTTTTTATGGGTAATGCAATTCACTGTGGCTCTATTTATACAGACTATCCTCTAACATGTGTATCTGTGTGTACAAGTGCTACCTCAGGATGTAGTTTATAGATGGCTGCAGTAGGACAGAGTGTCAGTGTAGGTAGGCTAGACTGCAGTAACAAGCAAGCCAAAAAAAAAAAAATTCAGACAACAAAGAATTATTATTATTATTTTACTTACAATACATTCCTAGCTGAGTTTGTGCTTATGTCCTCTTGTGCCAGAACCAAGCTTGATGGAGCTGCCAGCACGGCCAACACTGATTGCCACCATGAAAGAAGAGCGTTCTCTGGGTGTTGGTTGCATTGACAGTTCGATGCTCTGCCCCAGAAGTGGTATTCATCTCTCCTCCTTGCAACTCACTAGCCAGAATCAGTTGAAGCCAAAGGAGAGTCTGCTGCCCAGTGCTGCAGAAAGCCAGACTGTCACACCAGCTTTTTCCTGAAAGGAAATTGCTTTTATTACTGGCTGAATGTAACCAGAGACTGGAGTTTATTGACTCAAATCAATCTCCTACCTAAAGAGTGTTAGCTTTTTATACAGGTTGAAGGGGAGGAATGCTGGGGAAAAAAACAAAACAAAACAAATAAACAAAAAAGAAAAAGCAGAAAACAGGGCCTGGATTGGAGGAACAATCAGGGAAGGATCAAAGGTTAGCAGCACTCAGGACCTTGGCTTCTTAAACTTTCTCCTAGAACAAAACCCATCATGGGTCTTAGCTATTCTTTATTGCTTCAAGAGGGCAAAGCCAGGATTTGAGTTCCTGAGACCGCCATACTGTTTCCAGATTTAGCGCTAGTACATTAATTGTTGGCGTTAAATGCAACTCAATCTATCCGCCTCAGGTTACCTCCCCCACCCCCATGGGCTATACCAGACAATACAGTCCTTTTGGTGCCTGGTTTCACAGTCACATGTAAACAGAAAGCCAGAAACATGGTAAACAGTACTCGAGTGTCTATTTCAAGTGGTGTGAATCCTTTGAAGACTAGAATTCTAGTGTGTACTGTCAGATTATCCCCCAGAACGGTATGCTCGTCTACACTTTTACCTGTAAAACTGTCCAAGAGTAGCTTTAAGAACTGTAACTTGCTCCACCCTATCACATGAATGTACTGTGAATTGTTTCATGACTCCTCTGCCAATAAGTACCTCTAATGTTTTGATTGCAGTGCTATGAGTATCACTGTATACATATACATGTATATATATATATATTTAGTTATCCCCTTATCTCTTGAGGATAAATTCATAGCAATTGGATTGTTAAGTCAAAGTGTGTGAACACTTTTAGGACTTTTGATACACACTATTGTGTTTTGTTCCTTTTTGTATTCTCACCATCGGAATAGATGAGTGCATGCCTCATTGGCTTGGAAAAAGATCACAGTGACAGCAGTGAGTATAGTCTAACTTCTTTGCCTCCAGTCTCCAAGTCTAGATTCTGATCTTGGGTGGTTAGGAGTTGAGTTCAGATATTTGGATTTGCATCAGGTGAGGGAAGGGAGGGAGGGGAGGGTGGGAGATAGATAAATAGAGAGAGAGAGAGAGAGAGAGAGAGAGAGAGAGGGAGAGGAAGAGGGAAGAGAGGGAGGGACAGAGAAAGAGGAAGAGAGGGAGGGAGTGAGGGAGGGACAGAGAGCAAGAAAGAGAGAACACATCTATTTGTAAGGACTCTTTCTAGACAGGTATTGGGCATTCTAACTTGCTTTTTGTCTTAACTTAGTCTGCTGCTGGGTTTACCTTGAAACCTTGTCTCCAATCAGCTAAGCTAATGGACGAGGCTCACCAGATGATAGAAAAAAAACGAATGGAGCACTTGTTCTACTCACTACATCAGCTGATGAACGGTTTTCTTCCATGACAGTGGTCAAGACAGCCCTAATCACAGCTGAAGAGGGCAGGGCAAGTGGCAAATTGAAACCATTGATGTAGTGACTGGGGAAGGACAGATGAAGGAGAGAGAAGGCAAAGGCTTGTAGGTGCATTTTCTGACAGAAGATCTATGACTTTGGGGAAAGTTAAAGTATTACATGCATTAAGAAGGATCAGGGTTTTGCTGCTTAAGATGAGTGAAAATATAGTGCATAGAGCTCACAGCTCAGCCTTAGAGACTCAATAGGGCATGTGGAAGAAGGTGAATTTTCAGATTATAATGTCGCTATTTGTTTCTCTCTAGTGTTCATTCTGGTTCCACAGTAATAATGTTTAGTAAGGCGAGAAGAAGAGAAAGCCCAGAAAATCTAAACATTTAAAAAATCCTGCACTCAAAGCCCCATATAGTCACACATGTGATTGTGCGTACGTACAAACATCCACTCGTATGTACACATTCACCCTCCATAGCTCTCTGCATCCCCTGTAGTCATTGGAATATTTTTATTGCATAGAATAAGCCTAATTCAAAGTGACTTAGGTATTGCAAGCATTTATTATCAGTAAAGAGATCATATAATTTATCATTCAACCCAGGAGACTTTTAGACAGAGTATTTACTAAGTCAAACAGTGCACTGCAGAAATAAATATTGGAGCAGCTCTAGGAAAATTAGGATTATTATGGACTGGGTGTTTGTGCCTCAGCTTCATTCATATGCTGAAACAGAATCCTCAACGTGATGGTATTTAGACATGAGACTCTGGGAGATAATTTGGCCATGAGGGAGGGTGGAACCCTCATGGATGAGATTAGTGCCCTTCTCTCTATCATGTGAGGCTACAAAAAGAAGCTGGTCTTCTATGATCTGGAAATGTCTTCTCATTAGAACCTGACCATCCTGGCAGCCTAATTTCAGATGTTCAGCCTTCAAAAACGTAGGAAATACATTCTTATGTAAGCCATTCAGTACATGGCAATTTGTTCTATCAGCCCAAGCGGGATTCAGGGTGTACGATCACTGGAGTTATTATATATAGCAAGACTTTGGTCTAATGTTCCATGGATCAAAGACACTGAGGCCCTCAAAATCTTTGTGACTAACTTTTATCCTTATACTTTTTTTCGTATGAGCTCAGAGATGGCTGCAACAGCACAGACATGAAGACAACATCATTAAAGCATGATTTTCCCCTCTATGTCTTTTATTTGATAGGGCAGAGAAAGATTGAGAGGGGAGAGGGAGAGACATAAGGAGAGAGAAGGAGAGACACCTGCAGACCTGCTTCACCACTCATGAAGCACCTCCCATACAAACAGGTGGGGGTCAGAGAACTTGAATCCAGGTCATTGTACATGGCAATATGTTCATTTTGCCAAGTGTACTATGGCCCAGCTTTGGCATGACTTTATTTATTTATTTTGCCACCAGTATTATTGCTGGGGCTTGGACTCTGCTCTATGAATCCACAACTCCCTGTGGCCATTTTTTCCTTTAAAAATAATCTGATAAGACAGAGAGAAATTGAGAGAGGAGGGACTGTGGGAAGGAGAGATAGAGATAGATAGATAGATAGAGATAGAGATAGAGAGAGAGAGAGAGTCACCTGCAGCACTGATTCACTGCTCATGAAGTTTTCCCCCCTGTAGGTGGGGACTGGGGTTTTGAACTTGGGTCCTTGATCTCTGTAACATGTGTGCTTAATTGTGTGTGTCACCACAGTGCCCCCCCTCTGGCATGACTTTGTAACAATCAGAAGGGCATTTCTCAAAGTCTGCATGATGGAAACTTCCTAGCATGTCCATTGGTCAGAATCTTGTAATATTTTCATGCTTCAACCAATCAAGAACAAGAGAAAGAATGACTGTGAGTGTTTTGACCTATCAAGACCCACCCCCTACTTTGGGGCAAAGAGGGATCAAGCCCTACTTCAAGAGCCTAACTGTTATATAAGGTTAATTAAATGGGACTCCAGTTAGGAGGGAGAGGAAGGGAGTGAATGGTTGTGGGGAAGACAGCCAAGAGGACCTGCCAATCATCTACTCTGGCCAGATATCTGGGGTTAATTGAGAAATAGAGGAGGGAGACAGATATAGCTAGTCAGTGGAATGCACGAGGTCTTCACAAACAATCCAGGCCCTGCAGTATCTGTACATAGGACAAATTAATGCTACAAAAAACTCTCCTTTACCTCCCTAGATCCTAGGCCCCTCTGACAGGTTAGAACTTCCATTTTCAGCAACCTCCAAAGTCCAGAGGCTGATCTCCCAACACACGTATCCCCTGGAGAAGAAATTCGGGGCAGAGAGTTCAATGATTCACTGCTAATCCCAGACCCGACAGATTCCACAGCAAGAGTCAGGCCTCTTGTGTTCCGTCGAGCTCCGTGCTATACTGTGCTGATCTCAGAAGTCAAGACAAAGGGCACAGGGAGCACAGGACAGACATCATTTATAATTGGGTTGGGAAAGCAAGATTGATTGAGGTTGTGAGTGATACCTGGGATTTCTTCTCTGCCCTCCCATGTAAAACAGAATATCGGAATATAAGTGCTGGAGAATATTATTAGAGAGACAACTTGAATTGATTTTTTTTTTTAAAAAAAAAGAGGACTTAAGAAAGGTACAGAAGGAAGGAAGGCAGGAAATTCATTGTACCACTCTATTTTTTTAAAAACTGTGGTTAATCATTTTTAGCCACAATGTGGCGACTTGAATCATATGACTCAACCAATCTCCAAATGGTAGTGTATAACCTCTTTCCTTGGGGGAATGGGTGTTCCACAAGTCACCAGTAGGGGGAGCAGGAGGAAGGGACAGGGGAGAAGTGGAGAAAAACCTCATTCCTGCAACTACCCTCCCCTGCCCCCTCACCTTGGCGCTTTGTGTGCTGGGACTCACAGGCTTCCATCCACCACCCACCATCTGCCTTTCTCTTCCTCCATGCTCCACTCTCTCTTCATTTCTTCTCTCCCAATTAAGCTGCCCGGGGACCCATCTCTAACAAGGGTCTGTGCGTGAGAGCTTCCTGATGATCTCATTTTCAACATGTCATGAGTCAGGAGGTGTCTAGGGACAGAACAACCCAGAGAGAAGCAGTCCTGGCTAATTAGGTTCCCGACAGCCTCCTCCCTCTCCCCTTCACCTCACCAGCTCATGGCCCTGTCCCGCCCTTTGCTGGGTTGCATTCTGCTAATTGTGCTGGTTAATTTGCAGACCTCAGAGGGCTACACTGCCTTCTGCACTTATTAAAGGTTGCTCTGCTGGAGTTGCTAATGTCGACATCATTAGCAAAAGCTCCATCCTCTGGGGTGGGGTCTCTCTACAAAGGGAGACCTAGTAGTGGTCAGGAAGGGTGGGCATTTGTCAGTGTGGCGGGTGCAGTTGTAGCTCACAGAATGATTAGAGTGGGGGTGTTAGCATCACGTTGAGGGGGACCTGGATGTGAAACTTCCTGCAAAGTCAGGTCGGCACAGGAAACAAGTGATCTGCACAGTACGATTGGAGGATTGGAGGAAAAACCTGCTAAGGGCGGCAGCAGCAGCAGCAGCAGCGCAGAGGAGTCTGGAGCTCTGAGAGCTCACTTTAAGTGGTTTCTGATTGGTGGTGGAGGAGGCTGGGCTCTGCACTCTGTAGGAGGGGGCTGGGGGCACTCCCGGCTCACTGGGCTTCATCTCTGGGCTGTGGACCTCACACCCTGCCAGCACAGGGTTAGAGGCTCTGTCTGCAGTGCTGATTTGAGCTGCCCTTGTGGTTTTCTCTCATATACTTGTCCATGACCTCAATGACTTTTTTAAAAAAAAATTTATTAGGGGGATTAATGGTTTACAGTACATACAGTTGTTAGTATGTGTGTTAAATTTCTCAGATGTCTGCAAAGCACTCTCACCCCCCCAGCCGAGTCCTCCTCCACTGCCATGCTCCAGGACCTGAAAGCCTCCTCCCACCCCCACAGTCCTTTACTTTGGTGCAATACACCAAACCCAGTACAATTTCTGCTTTGTGTTTCCCTTTTCAGTACTTATTTCTCAACTTCTATCCACGAGTGGGATCACCCCCTATTCATCCTTCTCTTTCTGGCTTATCTCACTTCACATGATTCCTTCAAGCTCCAGCCAAGGTGAGGTGAAGAAGGTGAATTCATCATTCTTAACAGCTGAGTAGTGTTCTATTGTGTATATAGACCACAGCTTTCTCAGTCACTCATCTGTTGTTGGACACTTGGGTTGCTTTCAGGTTTTGGTTATTATACATTGTGCTGCTTTGAATACAGGTCTACACAAATCTTTTGAGATGGCTGTGTTTGATTCCTTAGGATCTATCCCTAGTGGGGTGGTAGAAAATACCTAGGCTCTCTCACATATGTTGTCACCACTGTGTAAGCCCGTCGGGCTCAACTTTTCCTTTCTGCCATCCCTCCCTCCTTCTTTTCCCCCTTCTCTCCCAGAATGCCACTCTGCCCTGGTGGTGTTGAGGACTGAAGCAAGGATATCTCCCATGCAGATCTTGTGTGCCATCTTTCTGACCCCTGGCCAACTTTTCATTATTGGAGAAGGAGAGGATAGAGGGAGAAAGACAAAAAAAGAGGAGAGATACCACAACACTACTCTACCATCCATGGGGCTCCCTGAGTTGCTGTCCATGGTGCTGCAGTGTGGAGCAAGAGCTGAAACTCCGGGCCTTGTACATTGTCAGGTGAATGCTGTTCTGGGTGTGTGACCTCCTAGCCCTTCAACTTTTAATTGAATGTCTACTGTTTCATCAGGGTCCAGAGAGGGGTAAAGAAACCACATTAGCTACTTTAGAGTTTCATTGAATGGGAAGGCTGTTGAGGGTGGAAAAAGCTTATGCTTTTCTGGGGAGAGTCCAGATTCGATCATGGGAGGAAGCGGCCCTTGATCCTATAGTTGGGACGCTAAGGGCAGGACTTGTGGTTCTTAAGACTTGGAAGCAGGGAGGCCCATGGGGCTGATCAGGGGGTGCCCGGTTTGTGCTGGTTCCTGCTAAAGGACCCAAATGGGCTGATGCTGGGAGTGCTAGCAGCAACTGGGGACTGGACTCACTCACCAAAGCAGGGTGCAGGGTGCAGGGTGGTGGAGGTGGGTGGGGGTTGGGGGAGCCACTGCTTTATTGAGGAGGTGCTTAAGGGCACAGAGTGTTACCTCCATCCTCCAACCTTCACAGCCCTCTCTTGATAGCACTGAGAAGGAAATCTAACCTGTAAAGGAGAAATGCCGTTTCCAGACCTGACATCAGTAATGCAAAGCAGAAGGAGGAAAGGTAGACTTGGCGTTGAGGGGCAGGGGCTGAAGAGCCGCAAGCCTGTTATCTGGGGGACACTGAAGTGTGCAGGTCAGGCCTGGTCCAGGTACTCGGAGCTCACAGTCGAGACCAGAGCATCCAGTCTGGGGCTAGGGCATGACCACAGGGGGTGATTGCTGCTGTCAAAGGTTTTCTAAAGGAGAGAGCACATGGGAGCACATGTGACAGTGAACAGGGGCTTGTTTGGTATGGAGATGCTTTCCCTGTGGAAGAGACACATATGATGTATCCCGAGCCTTGGGGAGATAGTTCAGTGGATAGAGTACAGGCCTTGCATGTCTGAGGCTACCAGTTCAATGCCCAGGGCCACATGAGCCTAAGTAGTGCTCTGACTTTTCTCTCAAGGGTGTGTGTGTGTGTGTGTGTGTGAGGGGGGGGGGAAGGAGGAGGGGAGGGAGAGTGAAAGAGAGAATCACCAGGACCATGCACACATGTGATTTTACCTCTTGTGTGAGAGAGAGAAAGAGAGAGATTTTACCTCTCTTGTGTGTGTGTTAGACCTGCCTTCCAGTGTCTGACTCTGTGTCAGCTCCCACCCGGCTGCCACCTTCCCTGCTGTGGACCTGCTGATGAATGACTTCCTTGCACTGCTCGCCCCTCCCCTCACCTGCTCAATAGGTGATGGATTTAACCTCGCTTGTTATAAAAATTGCAAATTAAACTGTCCCTGACACATCATTTTTCATCTCTCACATTGAAAGAGATGGAGAAATGATAGCACCCAGTGAGGAAGCCGGTACTTCTGTTCAGTGTGTGGGAGGGCGCGGGGCACACGCTCCAGAGAAAGGAATTCAAGGGGCCAGCGGGATAGCTTACTGGGGAGGTTCCCCAGAGGGAATGCCACAGCACAGGAGAAGCTCTGGTGCTGTGATCTTTCTCCCCCCCCCCTCCTCCTCTCTCTGGGTAAGTTGTCTGGAGGCCCTAACACTCTAACACTGCAATTTCACCTCTAGCAGTTTGTCCGGAGGAAAACATTAGAAATGCATTCAGGGCCAGGCATTGATGCACCTGGTTCAGCACACACATTACACACACACACACACCTGCAGGGGGAAAGCTTCACGAGTGGTGGAGCAGGGCTGCAGGTGTGTGTCTCTCTCTCCCTCTCCACCACCACCTCCCCTCTCAATTTCTACCTGTCTCTATCCAATAATAAATAAATAAATAAAGTATTTAAAAAAAGAAATGTGTTCAAAGATTCAGCTGTGAAGATGTCCATGGCAGTTCTTTTTATAGTTCTAAAGCAGATAAGTGTTTGACAGACATGGCTCGTAAACAGAATATGATATCCACACCTATAATGGCTTTTGGTTGACCCTTCAAGATAATATCCTTAGAGAAGAATATTTGATGGTAGGAAAACACATCTATAACATACTTTAAATGAATGGTAACATTCCCGAGAAGTAAGTTTTCAGTGTTGTAGAAAAGAAAATACATTTATTGAGTAAGGAAATATATATATTATATGTGTGTGGTCTGTCCATGACATGTGCACACACAATAACTCTGTTGGTGAAACGTGCTTTGTGTGTGTAAGGATATGTATGCTATGTGTGACACATGGCATTTGTATGTACATATATGTATGACTTTATATCATGATATTTTGTTGCACTTCACAGATTCTGTGAGTTTTGTATTATGTTGTCATGGAGGGCTTCACTGATCAAGGCCAACTTTTTTTTTCACTACTTTTTTTTCCCTTATTAGTGATATAATAATGCTTTATAGGGGGCTGGGCGGGAGCGCAGCACGTTGAGCACACCTGTAAACAAAGCTCAGGGACTGGCTTAAGGATCCCAGTTTGAGCTCCCCGGCTCCTCACCTACAGAGGAGTCGCTTCACAGGCAGTGAAACAGGTCTGCAGGTGTCTGTCTTTCTCTCCCCCTCTCTGTCTTCCTGTCCTCTCTTCATTTCTCTCTGTCCTATCCAACAATAATGACAACAACAATAATAAGATCAACAACAAAGAACACGGGCAGGAAAGGGGAAAAAACAGCTTCCAGGAGCAGTGGATTCATAGTGCAGGCTCTGTCAAGCCCCAGGAATAACCCTGGAGGCAAAAACAACAAAAAAAAATAGTGCTTTACAAAATTATAATAAAGGTATAATTCCACACCATTCCCACCACCAGTGTTCTGTGTCCTCGTCCAGCAGAAACTGCGATAATTTTCCCAAGGCCATAGATAGATATGGGTTGAGTCTATCTCTATCTTTCCTTTTCACTCACTTCTATGGCCTTGCCTTCACTTCCTTTCTACACCTACTCCTACATCCGAGTGGCTTTCCCTTTTCCTCTTCCCTCTCAGGCGAAACAGTGCCTGACTTCCTCTGACTTCCCTTTCAGTGATGGTCTAAAAACCATGACTGGCTCTGAGTCTTGGTGAAATTGGGATTCGGAGCTCCCTGGTCATCTTTCATTAACATTTCCCCCCTTGGGAGAGTACAGGCCATAATTCTTTTTGGGGTGCAAAAGGTAGGAGTTCTGGCTTCTTCTGTAATTGCTTCTCGGCTGGATATGGAGGGGCCAAGCCATATCCCCAGCCTGTTTCTATCTTTCCCTCGTAGGGGAGAGAAACTTTTTCAGATAGAAAATGAGACAGAAAGACCGGGAAAGAGACACAGCACAAAGCTGCCTTCAGTGGGGTGCCGACTGGTGACAATGACGCACTGTCTAGGTGGGCTCTCTTGTCCACCCCGACACTGTGCGTTTTTACAGATTACATGTCTGTGGTAACCTGGGGTGGAGCCAGCCTATTGGTGCTATTTTATTCATTTATTTTTTCCCAATAGCACATGTTTACCCTGCATCTTTTTTCATCTAATTAAATCACATGCATGACTTTTTTTTTAATGTAATGCTGCTACATACCCAGTTGACTACAGTATAGTATAAAGATAACTTTTAAATGCTCCCAGGAAGCCCAGATTCACATGGCCTGCTTTATGGTTGTGGTTTGGAGCCAAACCCACACCATCTCTGAGGTGTGCCTGTGTTTATAAGGATAGGCATATGGATCACCTCGTGCATATGCATGAAGATTTGCATGAGCATATGCATATGTATATGTCCTTGTAGAACACCTGGGAAGCAAATGCCACCACAGTGAGGATGAATGGTTCTGATAATGGGACTAACAATGAGGAATAACATCATTGCAAGACTGGCCAGCTCCTCATGGGGCGCGAGCGCTTCCACACTACGATCATCATCTCTGGCATTATGCTATTCCACTGCAGAATACTGTGCCCCAGTATGGTTCCGTAGCCCCCATGTCCACTTGGTCGATTCCAAATTATATTCCTCCATGAGGATAATTTCTGGAACCATCCATTCCACCCCTGTTCCATGGCTGCCAGTTCTTAGCAACATCGCCCCGCCAGATATTCGTCGGGATGCGGCATCATCTAAGTTCATTTCCCACGTCTATGCTCGACCAGACCTGCCAATATACGCGGATATCTTCGCCCACCCTGTTCAACGCTTGACGTCTCGTCACCCAATCTGGTCCCCTACGCCTACACTGAACTTCTCTGTTCCAGACTCTTGGAAACAGAGCTGGCAGTCAGCTGAGGTAAAGAACGAACACCTCATCACAGACCCCAGCAAGCGTCAACCCGGCTTTGACCTAGCACGTTATGATTGGGCCCTCCTCAATCGCTATCGAACAGGCCATGGCTGGTGCGCCGCTATGTTCCATCGCTGGGGAGCCAGAGACGACCCGAACTGCCCCTGCGGCTCCAGACAGACTATGACCCACATAGTCAACGACTGCCACCTCTCCAGATTCAAAGGAGGTCTTGAAACTTTACATCAGGCTCAACCTGATGCTGTTGACTGGCTATGGAAGAAGGGCAAACGCTAGAAGAAGAAGAATGGGACTGACTTGACTGTTTCCCCACCATTTGGCTAGACAGAAAATAAACCCAATCAAGACCAACTTTCTGCTCCCGGATAAGAGTTTAGCAACCTCCCCTAGAAACTCAGACAGCCCCCTTAAGTTGGAATTCCTTTTCCCCAGCTCATGAGTTCTGCTCCTTTGGAGAAGTCAGTGAATTTTCTCAGTGCAGGACACCGGTGCCCATGGAGGAAAGGGCTGTGCTTTGCTCATTGGTGCTGAAGCTTCATGTGACGGTGGGGATGTGGAGGAGGTGGGCAGCTCCCACCTTCGTGGGGTCCTTTGGTCTCTGAAACACTCAAGTCCACCTGTCACTCTGGGCCTTCTTCAGGTTAGCCTTGGCCTCTGCTGCCCTAGGGGCCACAGAGACTGTAGAGTAGGAATGGCAGGAGCAAGAGCTTAGGGCTAATTCCTGGGGGGCCTTTTTCTTTAAAAAATTATTTATTGGGGGATTAGCCATTTTTAATTAACATTAAACATTTTTTCCTGTCTCATGTTTACTGTCTCATTTTTGACAAGTTTTTAATTTTAACAAAAGCAACAACCCAAGGACAGGAAGAGAGGTCACCTGGTAAGATGAATGCCCTGCTGTGTCCTTAGCCAGTCCAGGTCTGATGCCAACAACACTCGGCTGTGCCATGGCACCAAGGGAAACTCTGGTGCTGTTGTTGGTCTCCTTCTGTTTCTGTCTCCTTCTTTCTCTACATCTGATTTTTTCTTATGCCTCCAGGGTTATTGCTGCGGCTCAGTGCCTGCACCGTAAATCCACTGCTCCTGGAAGCCATTTTCCCCCTTTCGTTGCCCTTGTTGTTATAGCCTTGTTGTGGTTATTATTGTTGTTGATGTTGTTCATTGTTGGATAGGACAGAGATAAATGAAGAGAGGAGGGGAAGACAGAGAGGGGGAGATTAAGATAGACACCTGCAGACCTGCTTCACCACCTGTGAAGCGACTCCCCTGCAGGTGGGAAGCCGGGGGCTCAAACCGGGGTCCTTATGCCAGTTCTTGCGCTTGGCACCATGTGCGCTTAACCCGCTGCACCACTGTCTGATCTGGGGGAGACCTTTTATCCACCTCTCCCCAAACTCCAGACTGCAGAAAGGAGAGAGAGTTAAACATTGGCTGCACATGGGAGTCTGAACAGCACCTCTCTGAAGCAAATCTCAGGAGGGGGCTGAGGGAGCAGGACCCCATGTCTGGTTTTGGATTGTGTATGCGTGGCATTGCCCAGACTCGAAATTCATCCCCCAGCTCTTCATGACTCTGCCTTCACTCAGGGGATGAACCTTTGCAAGCCCAGTTTCTCTACCTGTGGAGTGTGTATGTGTGTGATTTGCTCTCAACTCTCAGAGTTGTGGCAGAGGAACATGGAGGACAACTGGTGCTCATGAAAAGCTTGGTGGTGTCGTGGGGGATGTTAAAAGGCTGTGGGACATCGCAGGCCTTGTGGACATGTCCGCAGTGCTGTGGTGGCTTCATGGAGTTCTAGCTGGGGAGGTCATCCGTATAGAGAGTGGGTTGCCAGGCATGTGATGGGCAGAGAGTCTTCCCAGTGTTCCTGGAACACCTTAGTCCCTGTACCATGCAGGGACTGCCAGTCAGGAAGGGCAAGAGGCAGGACAACGTTTTTGCAATCCCTCTCTGGGTCTGGACAGGTGATGCGGAGAAGGACATGGGGACCAGGTGAGATACGCCGCATCCCAGAGACCAGCCAGCAGGATGGACTGGCTACCCTTACCCAATTATAACTTGAGGACATAAGTGTACACACACATACACGCACACACACACGCACACCTTGGTGTCTTGTCCCTACTGAGAGGAAGAAAGTGAGAAAATAAAAAGCCAGACTTGACTTAACCCAAAATCGATGAGAAAAATAAAAAACCATGAAAATGATTGAGTTTAGCTGGAAGTGACAAGATTAAATGTTCTACTTCAGAGAGTTTGAGGAGCTCAAGACAGAAATTACATTAAGTGGGAGAAAACACTTACAGGAAGAGGAGAGAGGGAAGTGAACATGTTCTCACTTGAGAGAAGGTGCTGGGGAATTCACGGCCACTATGTCTGCAGAGGGTTTTGCACATGGCAGGCATTTCCACAGATGCAAATACACACAGGCGAACATACTGAAGACTCTGCACAGGCCTGCATTGGCAGTGCACAGAAAGACTGGGAGCAGAGGCCATCCCAGCCCGGTCCTCTCCCCTTCTTCCTGACTAGACCTGTGCTGACCACCACCTCTTCCTTGCCCAGTCTCAGGAGCAGAGCACAAAAAACAGTGGACTCTGTGCACCATCCCATAAATACTTATGGGGAAGAGAGATTGATGATGTGATAAATGCCAGTGGCAGGCCCAGTTTGTGTTAATAGCCTTATTAGTTACATTGCTGTAAAATTCAGATCCCCACACTGTTAAACAGCCATAGTGCCGCTCAGAGCATCCATTCAATAAATTGGGGCCCTTGGCATCAATCCGAAAGCCCCTGGAAGCTGATTAGAGAATCCCCTCTGATTCTTTAGAGATGGTCTGAGACTGATGAGTCTCCAGTGGTGATGGTGGATCTTGTGATGCGGCCGCTGTCTCCTGAAATGCCGCTGTTGCCCCTTCCCAGTCTCTAATCCTGACGGGTTGGTTTCATGCTAAATACTCGTATAAAACTCACCACACCTACCACCAGAGTCCCAGCACCAACACACCAGAAACAAAACAAAACAAATCAAATCAAAACAAAACAACAAAACCACTCTACCTATGTCCCATTTCCCATTCCTCTTCCAACCACCACCATCATTTTTTTTTCAACAGGGTCTAAGAAGTCAGTTTAGTTGTTGTTATTTTTTCCACACTCATTTGAGTTATTTATATTCCATACCGAAATGAAACCACTCCATAGTTGTCTTTAACTTTCTGTTGTGTTTCATCATCACCTCCTGGTTCTATCTATTCATTTTTCAGTCCTGAAGGGTAGCACACTTTTTTTTCCCCTCATGGCTGAATAGTATTCGACTGAGTTTTTGCCCCATCGTCTCTTTATCTAATCACGTACTGATAGGCATGTGTAGGGCCATCGGAAAAATCATGATGCATTTTTGCATAGAAAAACAGAGAAAAATACGGCATGACTTTCCCAACAATCCAAGAGGTTGATTCCATACTCTGGTTGTTGGGAATAGTGCCGCCATGAACATAGGGGTGCGGGGGGGGGGTATCTTCAGAATTACCGTTTCTGTCCCCTTCAGATCAGTGGAAGACATGGTGTTATGAAGAGAAGTGGCTGGTTTGCTTGGAGTGTTTCCACTCTGATGGATGGTGTCATTCACAAAAATCTTACGAGCAATTCCCATGTGCCAGGCACTGGTGAGAGTGAGTGTTGGGCAAGACATAGCTTAGTCCTTTCCCTCTTGGGCTTACTGTGTATGGGAGGATAGGGAGGTGGGGTCCCACAGGAGAGGAGATTAAACCAGCAGCCACAAAGCATAACATCGATGTCATGATAGAAATAACCAGGAGGCACTGTGGGAACTAAGGTGAGGGTCATTATTTATTTATTTATCTATCTATTTATTTATTTATTTATTTATTTATTTATTTATTTTCTCTTTTGTTGCCCTTGTTGTTTGTGCCCTTGTTTATATATATATATATATATTGTTGTTGTAGTTACTATTGTTGTTGTTATTGTTGTCGTCGTTGTTGAATAGGACAGAGAGAAATGGAGAGAGGAGGGGAAGACAGAGGGGGAGAGAAAGACAGACACCTGCAGACCTGCTTCACTGCTTGTGAAGCGACTCCCCTGCAGGTGGGGAACCGGGGGCTCGAACCGGGATCCTTAGGCTGGTCCTTGCGCTTTGTGCCACGTGCGCTGAACCCTCTGAGCTGCCACCCAACTCCCAAGGGTCATTTTTATCACTGCTGTATAATAGCGCACTCCAAAATATAGTGTCCTAAAACAAGTGTGGACCACATGGCCGTGGGTGGGTGACTGAACTGGGATGGTTTGACTCTTAGGGGCCTCGTGTGATAGCATTTCTCCCCATTCTTGGCCTGGGATCCCAGCTCTGCTTATTTGGTGCTTCTGTGTCTCCTGGACTGTGGTCATGTGGCTGTGTTTCTCTCTGAGTAATAGTGGTAAGGTCTGGTAGCCTTTTATGGCCTGGAATTGGAGGCTGTACAAAGGCACTTTTGGTTGGGGAGAGAGCATAAGTGGGGAGAGAGTATAATGGTTATTCAAACAGACTCTCATGCCTAAGGCTCTCAGGACCTAGATTCAATTCACCCCCCCCTCACACACATACATAAGACAGAGGTGAGTAATGCTCTGCCCCCCCATTCCCCAAAAGAAAAGCACTTTTGCTATTCTCTCTGGGAACAAACAAGTGAGCAGTGTCTGTACTTGAACATGGAGGGAGCAGAGCTCACCTGCTGAGGACCAGGGTAGGGTAGGTGCACCCAGAGATAGGGAGTTGTTGGTGCCATCTTTAAAAACAGCCTATTTCAGGCACCTGATCTACTTATAAGGGAGTGGTGGTCAGGGAAAACTTCCTGGAAGTTTTCATGGAAGGCAGCATCTAACTGGGTACACACTGTTTACATTGGAGTAGGTTAGGGAATCCTACAATATCAGACATAGAGGAATATCGCGGGCAGAGGCTCAGAGGCACAAGTGGGCATGGAACTTTCAGATAGTCAGAGGAAGATTGACTGGGAAGTGGTAAGAAACGAGACTGAATTGGAGGGCTCTCAGAGGGCATGCCTCACCATGTGAGCAGCCCAGGTTTGAGCCCTAGCCCCACCTGGGAAGAGCAGTGGCCATGGAAGAAACTCTGGTGTTGTGGTGTCTCTGTTTCTCTCTCTATGCAGGCTTTTTTTTAAAAATCTTCGTTTATTGGATAGACAGAGCAAGAAATTGATAGGGAAGGGGGAGATGGAGAGGAAGAGAGACACCTGCAGCACTGCTTAACCAGTCGTGAAGCTTGCCCTCTGCAGGTGGGGACCGGGGGCTCAAACCTGGGTCCCTGTGCATTGTAATATGTGCACTCAGCCAGGTGTGCCACCACCCAGCCCCATCTCTGTTTCTCTCTAAACGAATAAAAAAAAAGTGGTCAGAACAACAGCAGCATCATGCATGTGTGAGGCCCTGTCTACACATACACACACACCACACACACACACCACAAACACACATACCACACACACACACACCGCACACATACCACACACATACCACACACACACACACATACCACACACACACACATACCACACACACACCACACACATACCACACACACATACCACACACACACCACAAACACACATACCACACACACACACATACCATACACACACACCACACACACACATACCACACACACACACACATACCACACACACACCACACACATACCACACACACACCACACACACACACACACACACACATACCACACACACCACACACTCACACTCACACACACCACACACACACACATACCACACACACACACACCACACACACACACACATACCACATGCACACATACCACACACACCACACACACCACACAAACACACATACCACACACATACTACACACACCACACACACATACCACACACACATACCACACACATACCACACACACATACCACACAAATACCACACACACACACATACCACACACACACATACCACACACACACATACCACACACACACACCACACACTCACACACACCACACACACCACACACACACATACCACACACATACCACACACACACACCACACAAACACACATACCACACACATACCACACACACTACACACACCACACACACATACCACACACACATACCGCACACACATACCACACACATACTACACACACCACACACACATACCACACACATACTACACACACCACACACACATACCACACACACATACCACACACACACCACACACACACATACACCACACACACATACCATACACATTAACATACCACACACACACAACACACACACACCACACACCACACACACAACACACACACACCACTCATACACACACACACCACACACACATACCATACACACACACACACACACACTGAACAGAGATAGTAATAGGAAAGAAAGAAGGAAGTAAGGAAAAAGAGCAGGGTCAGTTGATAAAGGGCTTTGTAGTTGATGGGTTCTGGTCAAGATTACCCACGAGACATATTAAGGATTATTTCGAGTCAAGGAAATGGTCAATGGGTCTGTTATTCTGTTATGAAACTTCGCCTGGGCAGACACGTGCCTTGCCAGGTGCGTGACCCAGGCTTGAACACCTGCTGCATCCTAGGGGAGTACTGTCTCTTTCTGTCTGCCAGTCTGTCTCTGAAAAAAGTTGGCCTGAAGTGAAGTGCGCCCCCCTGAAAGAAATGACCAGTGAATGACTGGTACCCTGTATCTCTCCCCTAAAAAGCAGACAGTTTCTCTGACCTTCCTTCTTTCTGTTCACCACACCCCCCCGAAGTAGATGGAGAGAGATCGAGAGATGCCATATTATCTGAGACAGGGACTATGTGCGCTCTGCCTGGCTCACTACATTTGTTGCCCAAATCCCAAAGCATAAAGCATTGCTTTGTCTCTCTGTTTCTGTATAGATTTATCATTTCTTTGTCGAAGAGCTATAGAAGCTGACTGTTGCCATCATTCCCTGGGCTCCTCACCTGCCTGTGAAATCAAACCTGTCTTTTCTCTTGCTGATTTCTTTCTTTTCAGTGTATTACTGGCTCAGCCAAAGGAACGGAAGGAGGTGAAATGGTAGGTCTGTGAACACCCTCGCCTCTCCCCCCACCCCCCCCTTCCCAGCCCTTTCATGAGAGAATACTTGAACCTGAGATCAATTGGAGGTGTCTGAGTCTGGGTGTTACAGAGCCTGATTTAAGTTCTCAGTCTCCAAAAGTATTTTTGGCTTCACATTGCAAGAAACCAGAATGAAACATCTGAGAGCAGGAAGAAGGTTATGGACTTGTCCAAAGTGGAGGTGAAGGTGGTGATGTTAGGAATGGAGAAAAAAATACATATACATATATATTATTTTAATTTTATTAGTGACTTAATATTGATTTACAAACTTATAAAATGATAGGGGTATAATTATGCACTATTCCCCCCACCAGAGTTCTGTATCCCCAGTCCCTTCATTGGAAGCTACAATACTTCTCACCAGGTCACAGATATGGGTTGACTGCTATTTCTATAACTATCAGTTTATATTTATATACATTTACCCATTTCCCCCCATGGTCCTGTTTTCTCTTTCTTTATAATTCATACCTATACCTGTTACTACTTCCAAATGTCCTTCCTCTCCCCAACCTTCCCTGCTCCCGGGGTCCTGATGGAGTTGGAGTTCAGAGCCCTCTGGTCATCTTCCCCTAACATTTCTCCCCCTCTGGAAGTATGGACCAAAATTCTTTTTGGGGTGCAGAAGGTGGGAGTTCTGGCTTCTGTAATTGCTTCTCTGCTGGACATGGATGTTGGCTGGTCGATCCATACATAGGGAAGATGTTTAGGGAGTCATTATTATGATGAGGTAGGGTCAGGTCTCCATTCAAGGCCCCTGGACTTGACTGGAAGTTATTTTTCTAGCTGGCCCAGGGGCTTCAATACTATCTAGATGTTTCACTTAACCACTCACTAGTGATTAAGAGTGAAAACAGGGAGTAGGGCTGTAGCGCAGTGACTTAAGCGCAGGTGGCACAAGGATCCCAGTTTGAGCCCCCGGCCCCCCACCTGTAGGGGAGTCACTTTATAAGTGAAGCAGGTCTGCAAGTGTCTGTCTTTCTCTCCCCATCTTTATCTTCCCTTCCTCTCTCCATTTCTTTCTGTCTTATCTAACAACGATAGCATCAATAACACAATAATAACTACAACAATAAAACAACAAGGGCAACAAAAGGAAATAAATAAATAATAAAAACATTTTTAAAAGAGAGTGAAAACAGAGATAAGAAGGTGAAGATAAGAGCCAATAAAAAACATTAGTTTGAAATTTGACTTAATCACTCACTCATGATTAAGAGAGAGAACAGATAATAGAGATAAGGGGGAAAAAGCAGAAACTCAGAAAGGGATATGATTTGGTCAAACTACAGGCATGTGACTTATTGGGGCTGGACTCCAAATTCTCTCCCCTGTTGTTGAGTGACTATATCTAGATTCTGCCTAGCATTGAATTGGCAGTCAGTGGTCTTGGAGAGATGGAGCTAAATGAGGAACCATAGTGCTATCCTTGGTCTTCTCTTACCACTAGTAATACACTCAGCTGCTCTGCTCCCAGTTCAGACCCAGCTGTCACCAAGCACGGCCTCTTGAGTTCCAAGAATTTTTCTCCTCATCCCTTTTCCACCCACTGGGCATGTGTGTCTGTACTCACCTGTGTCTTAGTGAGTTTCTCAAGAAATCCTGGTTGTATTTGTTGAGTTTTCAGGTGACTTTTGTTGTCTTTCCTAATTTCACTGAAGAGTAGCCTGAAGAGGCTCCCATTCCATAGCCAAACCTCCCTTTGACACTCCAGCTCCTAGACTTGAACTAGAACTAACAGGACTCACCCTCTCTCTGCCTTGTGTCCTGGTCCCATCATTCAGTTTCCAGCTATACTAGAATCCCTCTCTCCCATCTATTCCTTCCTTTCTTTTCTGTGGAAACTCCCCATCCAGCCCTCCCCATGGATGGGCAGTTTCAATAATCTAGTAATTAGTCTCCCTGTCTTCTGGGTCTCCCCTTTCCAATCCATCATGTGTGCTGTCTCTGGAGTAAAAACTCAAAAATGTAGCTTTACATCATGTTAGCTCTCTTTGGAAAACAACCGGACCAGACTGAGGCTCCAGATCCTCAATCCTCACCGAAGGAAACACAGTGCCTTTCAGGTGACCTTTCAGCAGGACTTGGCCACCACCTCCTGAAATCACCCCCAGCCCCACCTGCTGTTATTCAACAAGACTCCCCCTGCCAGATGGAAAAATGTGACCAGTGGTTGAGAAATTCTTGGGTGGCTGGTGACAATCATGGAGTGTGGTCCTGTCTATCAAAAGGAAGCATGCTTTTTTTTTTTTTTTTTTTGTCTTGGCAAGGGGTAGACTTGCAGTGTGCTCTTTGTAGATCCCCCTCTACCCCTCCTGCTCCCCCACCTCTGTCAGGGAAGCAGGGAAGAGCCAGTGTCCTGCTCTGGGGAGTAGTGGCAACAGCTGGTTTCCAACTGTCAGTTTCTTTGCCGATTACAGAGAGCTCCCTCGAATTAGCCAGGTCCTCCTGAAGCAGCTAGCACTGAGAAACTGAACAGGGTGGGCATAAACCCTTGGGTGTTTGGGTGCAGCCATTCCTTGCCTGTCTGGCTCCACTAGCCGGATTTGCAGTCTTGACGTGTGTGTGTGTGTGTGTGTGTGTGTGTGTGTGTGTGTGTGTGTGTGTGTGTGTATACAGTTCTCCTTCCTTCTCCTTTCTCTGTGCTATTTTGGGGAAACACATCACGCAACTATAATTCACATCCCATGGAATCGACCCATTTGAAGTATACAGTTCCCAGAGTTGGGACTCAGTCGGTTTCAGAACATTTTCCGTCAGCCCCTCTCCAAGAAACCCCACACCCATTAGTGTTCACCCCTCATTTCCCACCAAACTCCCAGCCCTAGGCAAATACCAGTGTGCGTTGCAGCTCTATAAAGAGCTGTCCATTCTGGACGTTTCAGATGAATGGGCCCCCACGCTATGCGGCCCCCTGTGTCTGCTTTATTTCACTCAGCATAATGTTTCCGTTGGCTGTCGACGCTACGGTGTACATGAGTAGCTCATTCCCTTCCATTGTCAAATACCCTCCAACTGTACAGAGAGGCCATGTCTTACTGTCTTATTCATTCGTTCATCAGTTGGTGGACATTTGGGTGGTTTCTTTTTTTTTTATGGCTATTACGGATCATGCTGCTCTCTATATTCATGCACAAGGTTTTGTGAGGGCATATGTTCTAAATAAAGATTTTTCAGCTCAAATTCCAGCTTGCTATCTCTTCCAGAGACTCCAACATGTCTCCCATTGTCCCCCAGATATGCCTTTAGCATTTGTCCTCACAAACTGCGGGATTGAAAGAAAGGTTAGCTCAGAGTGACCAGATAGCCAGTGAGAGCTGGTTTGAGGATTTGAACTTGAGTTTGTGACTGTCATAAATAAGGTCTAATTAAATTAATCGCCGAGGCAAAAGATAAGAAGTGACATCAAATGGCATGAAAATTTCTTCTTTTATTTATTTACAAAGTTTAGGGCACAGCCTGCCAATATTTGACATATAGATGCACATGGTAAGACTGATGATGCTGAGATGTGCTATGTCCTTGATGGGGGGCTCTCAGTCCCCTTCTTTTGTGCACCTCCAGCTAGTTTGTGCCCCTTCTGTTCCTTGTCTGGCTTCTCGGTGCATCTGGGTTTGAAACCTTTGCAATTTTAGCATGCCACTAATTTTTTTTGTGTGTGTGATGTGTCATTCTGAAAGGCCCTCTAGAATTGGTGACCCAGTCTTCAAGTGGTTGACACCCAGATCCTAAGTACTTCCTTTGCAGAGCTGGGTGGTAGCACACTTGGTTGAGAGCACATGTTGCAATGTGCAAGGACCCAGGTTTGAGTCCCCAGTCCCCACCTGCGAGGGGAAAGCTTTGCGAGTGGTGAAGCAGTGTTGCAGATATCTCTCTGTTTATCTCCCTCTCTATCGCCCCACTTCCCTCACAATTTCTTGCTGCCTCTATCCAATAAATAAAGATAATAAACAATTTTAAAAAGAATACCACAGATCTAAGTACTTCCTTTACTTGCCATTCTTTGTTAGGAGGGAGAGACGGAGGCAGAGAGATAGAGGTGATGTCTTAGTTCGGGCTGTATAATGAAAATATCACAGACTGGGTGGCTTCAGCAGTGTTACCTCACACTGGAGCCTGAAGCCCAAGATCAGGGATTTGGCAGGGTTTGCTTTGGCTCTTGGTGAGGCTTCTCTTCTGGATGTCAGAGAGCTGCCTTCTTTTGATGTCCTTGCCTCTTCTTATGAGGATGTAAGGACTAGAGCCCAACTCTCATGACCTTGTTTAGCCTTTCAGATCTCTTCCCAGACCCTCTCTACAAATATTGTCCTATTGGGAGTTAGGGTTTCATCATATGAATTTGTGGGGAGAAGGAGGACATGTGGATTTGCAGTGTGTGTGGGGGCATTCAGTCTATAACATAAGACACTCTGAACTTTTTTTTTTTTTTCATGTGCTTTTTGGTCCCTCTGATGTCTTCTTTGGTGAAGGCTCTGTCCATGTCCTCTTCCTGATGTTTCATGGGGTCAGGTTTTTGTTGCTGTTGCTGAGCTCTTTGTATGTTTGAGTTATTAGCTTTTTGTCTGCTGCATGACATGTGCGAAGCCCAAGGACCAGCATAAGGATCCTAGTTCGAGCCCCCGGCTCCCCACTTGCAGGGGGGTCGCTTCACAAGCCGTGAAGTGGGTCTACAGGTGTCTGTCTTTCTCTCTCCTTTTGTCTTCCCCTTTGTTGATTTCTCTCTGCCCTATCCAACAACAACAATAATAACAAAGGCAACAAAAATGGGGGGAAAATGGTCTCTGGAAGCAGTGGATTTGTAATGCAGGCACTGAGCCCCAGAAATAACTCTGGAGGCAAAAAAAAAAAAAAAAGAATTTTGGTTCATACTCCCAGTGTCAGAAAAATATTAGGGGAAGATGACCAGAGGGCTCTGAACTCCAATTCCATGAGGACTCTGAGGGAGAAGAGGAAAAAAGGAAGTATATTTGGAAGTAGTAATAGGTGTAGATGTGACTTAGAAAAGAAGAGAAGGCAGGACCATAAGAAAAAAATTACATATATATATATATATATATATATATATATATATATATATATATATATACAGTAATCCATATCTGTGACCTTGGGAGAACTAGTAGTTTTCAATGGAGGGGAATGAGGAAACAGAACTATGTGGTGGGAACAGTGTGGAATTAGACCCTGTTATCTCATAATTTTGTAAATCAATATTAGGTCACTAATGGAAAATTATAATCATTGTTACTGTCATTACCATTTAGTGGGCTAGCTTGTCCAGATCATTTGTAAGATTTCTTCTGGTTCTGAAACTCTCATCCCTAAGTATAAATGTAGATTCAGAATAATTGCTTTTTGTGTGGCTGGCATTGTATCTAACCTGTAGTGAAGAGGTACTTTTATCAGATTTTTAGAAGAGTCTGTGCCCCCCCCCCCCATGATAATGGATCAGTTCTTTAGGATACGAGGTACCATACACATCAGGGTGACCTTGAAGAAGTAGAAACTGATCTTCCTAAGGATTATCAGATTGGCACTAAGTCAGATTTCAGTTCGAAACCTTAGCCTAACTTCCATAAAAGCTCAAGCAATCTGTGGGCCACAGTCAACCTTATCAAAGCAATTTAACAGGGATGTAGCTATCTCTCGGCACCGCGCAGCCCCACAGGGAGTAAAAAAGAAAAAAAAAATGATGGCAGCAGTGAGGACAGGTGCCCTTGGGGAAGGTCAGGCTGATGTGTGAAAGAGCCAAGAGCCGTGTGGTATGAGGGAGAGAGCAGGGAGTCCTGAATATTCTAGAATGAGGTCACCAGCTTGATCTTTTGTCTGAGTTCATGTGGATTTCAGGTCCATTTGCTGCAACCCTGTGTCTGGAAATTAGAGACAGGGAATATTAGGGTTGGGGGTTATCTTGGAAACTTCTAGTTATGCTCAGGCTTATAGCACTCTACAAAAACCTTCAGAAAAGATCTTACTTAAATCTGTGTTTCTCAAACTGGGACACATGTTGCTCTGAAGGTGAGTGGTAGCAACACAGGAGAATCAGAATATTGTAGGGCAGACAAGAAGAATTTCATGGCACTGATGACTGTAAGGCATTTGGGGAAGGGTAATTAGTAAAAAATTAAAAAGAAACAATGAAACTACACATCCACATAAACAGGTGAAGACAAGAACTGTCGGCGGGGGGGGGGGGCAGCTTAAAAAATTTTTTTTTTTTTGAAATCTTTTAACCAGAGCACTCTTCATCTCTGGCTTATGGTGGTGCGGGGGATTGAACCTGGGACTTTGGTGCCTCAGGCATGAGAGTCTGTTTGCATAGCCATTATGCTATCTACCCTCCGCGGGGGGGGGGGGGGGGGGGGTTGGCGTGCTTTATTGCAATTGAGGCCTTGTGTTCACCAAGGCAGAATGGACAGCTACCCCATTTGTTCTCAGCTGTTTATATCTGGATGAAAAAAAAAAAATCAGGGATGCTTTCAACTTCAGTATGAAGCCTTTGTAGATTTTTTTTAAAGCATTGCATAAAATATTTCTTGCCATTGACATAAATGTTATGAAGCAAGATATCCTTAAGCAACTGTAGACTTACAAGTCCACTAGCTGAGCCAGACAATGCGAGGGACATAATTCTGCAGTGGTTTTCAAGAGTCCAAAGTCTGATGTCCATTAATATTAACTAGATCACTTGCACATCCTCAAGCAATGTGATTCTGACTGACCACGCATGGATTAAGGCATGAGGTCACCAGCTTCATCTGAACCTTAAGGGTTAATAGTGCATGGGTGGGACTTGATCAGAGACACACAGGTTGTTGTTATTATGGTAGTTGGGAAAACCAGATGACAAGAGAGGCCAAATTTCCCTCACTGTTTGGTATCTGCTTGATGCTAGAGTCTACGTTTCCTCATATCTATCTCATTTTTGCTCCTTTTATTGTTTTGCTTAATGCAGTGCTGAGAAAAACAAAAAACACTTAGGGCTTTGCACCTTTGTGATCTGCTGAGCAGCCTCCCAGGTTCAGCAGTTTTCATTTACAGAGAAGGGGATGAAGAATGGGAGAGAGATAGGGAGAGAGGGAGAGAGAGAGGGAGAGAGGGAGAGAGAAAGGGAGAGAGGGAGAGAGGGAGAGAGAAAGAGAGAGAGAGAGGGAAAGAGAGAGGGGGAAAGAGAGAGGGAGGGAGAGAGAGAGGGAAAGAGAGAGGGGGAAAGAGAGAGGGAGGGAGAGAGAGAGGGAAAGAGAGGGGGGGAAGAGAGAGAGGGAGAGAGAGAGAGGAGAGGGAGGGAGAGAGAGGGAAAGAGAGAGAGGAGAGGGAGGGAGAGAGAGGGAAAGAGAGAGAGGAGAGGGAGGGAGAGAGAGAAGGAGAGAGAGAGGGAAAGAGAGAGAGGGAAAGAGAGAGGGGGGAGAGAAAGGGAAAGAGAGAGAGAGGGGGAGAGGGAGAGAGAGAGAGAGGAAAAAAAGGAAAGGGGAGGGGAGGAGAGAGGGACAGAGAGATGAGAGACACCACAACAGTGTCCCACCATGGAGTGGAGTTCCCCCAGCACTTGTCATGGTGCTGGAACCCAGGGCCTCTTGCAGAGTTGGGTGCATGTTCTATCAGGTGAGCCGTCTCCTGACTCCCTTTCTTGTCTCGTTTATAGAGACAGTCAAGGTCAGACAAGAGAAATTCCTGAGAGTCACAGTAGGGACACTGTAGCAGTAGACATGGGCTCAGGACTCAAGTTCCCTGACATTCAGTCAAGGCTACGCCCTGTTTTGTGCCCAGAGACAAGGACTTAATCATTTACTTGGCGAGCCTGGGGAGTGGTCAGAGTGCATGCCATCAGGGTCCCGTTTATTACCTTGTAGATGTTAAGAGTAACAAGAGGATAAGCAGCAGTGAGAATAGATCAGATGGCTAATGCCAGGCAACAGCCTTAAACCAAAACACTGGGGGCTCCTAATGTCCTTTTGAAGACTGGTGTCAGGGTGTCGGCCTGGGGGAGCCCTCGATGTCCTGGAAGCTGTCCTGGATGCCCTGGAGCTCCTGGAAGTCTGTAATCTAATGCAGCACAGCCTGCTCTGCAGACATCCTCTCTCCCTTACTGCTCTAATAGGACTTTCCCTGCAGGACTCAGTGTCCCCTGCAGTCCCTTCTCCCCAGTGGTGTCTGCTTTTGCATACGTGCCTCATTCTTTTGGAGGGCTTCCTGGAGGGGAAGTAGGTGTCCTCCTCGCTCATGCTCACCACACACCAGCCCTTCTCCCCCCTCACGGCCCTGACTCCTGTGTCTGCATGGGCTGCCATAACAAAATACCACAGGCTGGTGGCTTTAACAGTAGGATTACATTTCTTACTGTGCTTGGGGCTGAAAAATCCAAGGTCAAGATGCTTAAATTTGATCAAGGTGCTTTATTCTGAGATGTGCCTCATGCAATTCCTTCTTTGTGGAAACGTGGGGGAGTGAGTGAATGAGCTCTCTTGTGCCCATCCCATAAGGGCACACCCCATCCTTAGGGTCCTTCTCTCATCTAATCCTAGTAACCAAACTGAGCCCTCACCTCCAAATACTCACACTTCAAATACTAGGATGAGGATTTCACTGTAAAACTTTTTTGGGGGTGTGGGCTGGGGGCAGGGGGGAAAGAATTGAAGAGACACATTCCTGTCATAATAGACCTGCAAATATTACTCTGTTGAGAAAAGAGTCTGCAGATGTGAATAGGTCCTGCGTCTGGAGATGAGGAGGTCATTTTGAATTTTCCTGTGCATCCTAAATGCACACCTGTACGTGCCGGTTAGAGGGGACAGCTTAACCACAGAGAGAGGAAAAGCTGATGTGAGGATACTGCAGAGAGATGAGATCCCAAGCCACGATGCTCTAGAGAAGCTGGAAGATTCGAGGATAGATCTTCTCCAGAGGCAGGAAGATGGAATCACTGGGAATTACTAGGCACAAGCAGTTACAGTCATCGCAACTGGAAGGGGCTGGCTCTTGAGAAAAACAAAGACAAACAAAACTGGCTCCTGAGCCATGTACTTCATGTACATATCGGTGCCTTTGACCGATTAGGGAGCTGAGAGGCTAAATCACGTGCCCCAAGTTACACACTTGGGGAGTGGACTAAGATACCTAGAGCTCCTGACTGCCTCTCATTTTTGTGCTAATGAGTGGCAATTAGTGAGCACACTCTGCTTCTCAGGCTGGGTGGACTAAATTTTGTTATCATCATCATCATCCTGGAGGCAGGTTATAAAGACAGAATCACCGAGGATGAATCAGTAGGTACTAACGGAGGAGGTACCTCGTTTGTGGTAGGTACCATGGGCCACACGTAGGGGATGATGCTGGCAGGATGGGGTGTGTGTAAAGCCATTAGTAAATTTGGTACAGCCCCTGCCTTCCTGGAGCTGCAGTCCCTGAGAGGAGACAGACTATGTTCTGATAGTCCCAATATGATGAATGCCAGGGGTCAGAATTACCAAGCTGCAGAGGTACTGGGGCCAGCTACCCTTCTGGCCCCGTGTGCCTGCTCAGTGAGGTTAGTCTGGTTCTCCGGCTGGCTTTGAGCCCTCTCCAGGTGTCCACATTCACTGGGGCAGCCTCAAAGAAATGGCACTTTGTCAACTCCAGGCCTTGGGGCCTTTGCTGGGTGTCTAAATCAAATATAGAAACTCAAGAGCCAGCCTTGGGTTTTGTGTGGATTTTACAGGTCAGTGAAGCTGAATGGCGGCTCCCAGGCTGGTGATGAATGTGTGGGGAGCTCCCTCTGGCTCTGCCAAGGCCACTGTCAGGTCAGCGTCTTCCTTTCCCTGGACTGTTACAGAGAGGTTGCAAATAGTCATCATGGGTAAAGGGAGAGACAGGCCCAGCAGTCTGTCTATAGGAGGACTTTCTAGGGAGCTGAACTCTCCTGGCTGGGTCCTGGGGTTCTGGAAGGCTTCTTCTATCCAAGGAAGCTGCTGAGACAGGAGGAGAGGAGGGGTGAGCTCCCAAGAGTAGGAAGCATGTATTGTCATACCCTTATCCATAACTGTGCCAAGAACTGTGTCCAGTGAAAATAAAAAACGTGTTGGGTTATTAAATAAACAAAGGAAACCTGGGAGACAGTTCACCCAATGCAGCACAGGCTTTGCCATATGTGAGACTCTGGGCGTCAGCCCTGTCACCACATGGGAAATGCTAAGGACAACACTGTGGCTGGTGGAGCAGGGCTATAGTGTCTCTCCTCTGTCTTTTCCTCTAAAATATGGTATTTTAAATCGGGTCTTAGAGGCCACTCAGTCGTCTGGCCCAGGTTCAGTGAGTTTATTCTCCTCTTCATGAGTAGAGGCAATACTTATGAACAGGTGGCAGCTTATAATGTCTTCCACAAACTCTCATCCTTCTGGGGTGATCTCTGATGGTGCCCAGTTAATGCCATTCCCAGTGCCCCTACCCCCCAGGCCCAGTGCAGAATGTACTCATCAGTGGATGAAGAACCAGCTGTAACATGGTGGGATTTTTTTTTTTCTCCTGAAATGACAATGATGGGTTTGTCAGAGAGGAAACTGCTCCGTGAGGGGCGTGGGGCATGTCTGATGTTCAGGGTGTTTTGAGGTGGAGAGTTAGAGATTTTGGTGGACTACTGGAAGTGAGAGATGTACTGATAAAGAATGGGAGAGAGTTGGCCAATCAAAGAAATGTTTTTTTTATTTTTTAATTTTTTATTATCTATTTATTTATTGGATAGAGACAATCAGAAATCAAGTGGAAGGGAGAGACAGAGAGGGAAAGAGACAGAGAGACACCAGCAGTCCTACTTTATCACTCGCAGTTTTCTCCCTGCAGGTGGGGACCGGGGGCTTGAACCTGGGTCCTTGTGTATTGTAACACGAGCGCTCAGCCAGGTGCGCCACCACCCACCCCCTCAAAGAAATCTTGATTCCTCTTTTACCCTGAGTAGCACCAAGACCAGACTGGCCTGTTTTGTGTTGCTGGAGCATTTCTTACAATGCTACAGTGCTCCAGACTTGGCCCCCTGAGAATCCAAGTTTGGTGTAGACTCCATATGACTTATGTAAGTTCTGCCTGGACTGTTCTGGGATGCCCAGCAATTATCAATGGCCTCTGCCTGTTTATATATGTATATATTTATGCCAACAGGGTTATTGCTGGGGCTTGGTACTGGCACTACAAATCCACTTCCAAGCAACTGTTTTTCCCTTTTTTTATTTTATTTTTTATTAGATAGAACAGAGAGAAACTGAGAGGGGAGAGCTGATAGGGAGAGAGAAAGATAGACATGTGCAGACCTGCTTTTCTCGTGAAGCAGATGCCCTGCAGGTGGGGAGCAGGTGCTCGAACCTAGGCCCTTGTATTTGGTAATATGTGCGTCCAACTGGGTGCGCCACTGCCCTGCCCTTCCTCCAAACTTTTACACATCATCAATAGCTGAACAATAACAGGCAGGGGGTAGATAGCATAATGGTTATGCAAAGTGACTGTCATGCCTGAGGCTCCTAAGCCCTAGGTTCAATCCCCTGCACCACCATAAGCCAGAGCTGAGTAGTGCTCTGGCAAAAAAAGAAAAAAATAAAAATAACAAAAGCTAATTCAGTGCCAGGCCCAGTTTAGCTTTAGCTAATCCTCATGCCAGTATTTCATGATGGCTGTTTTTATCATTTCTATTTTGCAGACCTAGAAACTGATGAAAGGGAAGCTGAGTGGTTTGCCTAAGGCCATAGAGACAGTGATAACAGCGGTGGGCATAGGTCACATGAACCTGCAGTCTCAACCTCTCCTCTCAGCATCTGTGCTGGTTCATCTATGCTGATGTCTAGCTCAGCATTCTGTTGTGAAGTGAATGGAGAAATTACTCGTCCTAGTCTCTCTCTCTCTCTCTCTCTCTCTCTCTCTCTCTCTCTCCCTCTCCCTCTCCCTCTCTCTCTTTCACACACACACACTTTCAGTTATGCTCAGTTCTAACAGTTGCATTACACCTGGACTCCTGCTTCCCAGAAGACTGTTGTGGGGCCTTCCTTTTGCCAGTCTCCTTTTCCTCTTGTGATGAAATTTCTCTTGGGCTCCTAGCCATCTCTCCTTATGGCTTCCCGTACCTTCTTTTCACGGTTCGTCTCTCCTTCAGATGATGTTTAAACATGTATAAATCCCAGCTACAGGTTTCCTCCATTTTTAAAAATCAGCTGAGTGTCAATAACCACATGGGGGAGGACTATTACTCATCTCTGCAGGAGGAAGTCTGTAAATCCCAGCTCTGGCCCTGTTGGGTCCCCACTGAAGTCTTAAATAAGTTCCATGTGACACTGTGAGCTAGCTGCCTACGAGTTATTAGTAATGCTTGCGATTTTGGAAACAGCAACCAGGATCATGCGTGGGTGTTGAGGGAGAGATTTGGGCTCCAGAAATGGAAGTTGTGGCAGATCTTTGTGGGACTATGATCTAAACCCCTTCCTCCTTGATAGCATTATCTGTCTGTCTATATCTATCATCAACCTACCATTTGTTTATCATTGAATCTAATATCTGTCTATATATCTACTAGCTTTATTATCTATTAATACCTATTTACCTTAATCTATCTGCCATAAGTATATCTGTGTGCCTATCATTTATCTGCCTATCCTATCTATCTATCTATCTATCTATCTATCTATCTATCTATCTATCTATCTCTCATCTAAGCTATCTAATCATCTATCTGTCATCTGTCTGCCTTTCTCCCAGGCAATGGTATATTAGCCCTACACTGTAGGCTGTAGTGAGTTGAGGCCAAGTCATGAAGTTCCTGTTCCACTCTTTTCCAGTCTCACAAGCAGTTAGAAGTGACACAAATGAAAACAATGGTACTCGAATCAAAGTCTGCTATGAGTACTTTGGGGGAATAAAGTGTTCCCAATAAGAGCAAAATGCCTCAGCTGGCACTGCCTGCCCTGCCTTTTTCTGTTTGGAAGGTGGGAGAGCTATCTACAGGTGCAGGGAGCACCTGGAACCTGAGACGTGAGAAGCCTGGGGACAGCATGGAATGACAAGAAAGCTGAACTAATAGCAGATACCAGCTCTGTGTATCTTGCTAAGAGTTAAAACACTGCTTTCTGATTTTGTCTCATCCCTACTAATGTTACCTGTTACTTGAAGTCAAATGCATTCTGAGCTGATGCAGAAGGGATGTCTTTGATTTTCTTGTTTACAACTAATAAGTGCTCAGTTTAGAAAAAAAAATATAATACAAACAAGCAACAGATACGATATAGAACCACCGTAGATGTCCTCTTGAAGCTTTTCTATTATTAAAAACACCTAGCTAGCGTTCATTATGTGTTTACTCTATGAGAAGCACCTATTAAATATTTTACTGCCTTTATTTCACTTTATTCTCACAACAACCTGCAAGGTATGTATCATTACAATTCAGAGAAAAACATGCACTTGCTCCCTCTAAATTTCCTTCTTTCTATTAAAAGCTAACCATTGATTTGTTCATATAATTTCCAAATTTTCCCCATTCACATACATAACCATACTCAGAAGGCTTTCTATTTTGCGTGATAATTAGATCACACTCAGCATCTAGCCCTTCAACTTGCTTTCTTTTTTGCCTTCAATAACTTATCCTGCATATTTTTCTGTGTCAAACAGTTCTTACTCAGAATTCTCAACAGCTGTGTAAGAGGGCAGCTCTTTCTGAGAATATAGTCCCAAGAACTGTTTGAAGATGGAAAAGGCTGCTTAAGATTTCCCTGTTTCTGGAAGAGCCACTTAGAACCAACTGGGGGGGGGGGGAGGGAGTGATAGAGGGAGAGAGACAGGAAGAGAGAGAGAGAGAGAGAGAGAAAGGGAGAGAGAGAGAGGAAGGGAGAGAGAGAGAGGGAGAAAGGGAGAGAGAGAGGGAGGGAGAGAGAGAGGGAGGGAGAGAGAGAGAGAGAGAGAGAGAGAGAGAGAAATAGCATCAAGTGGGAGATTGAACTATGATACAGCCTTACTGGACATTCTTACCCTGAGATCTTATGATTTTTCTGGTTTGACAGGAAGGTTCTAGCACCAATAAGGATTTAATAGCAAGGAAAAGGTTTCTTTCTCTAAATAAAGAGATTGTAGTGGATACAAGTACAGCTTACAAGCTGTGCAACCTTGAGTAAGTCACCTTCCCCTCTTGAGTTTCAGTCACTGTTTACACAGGAACACTGTGCAGCACGGAGGTGGCACAGAGCATAAAGCATTGAATTCTGAAGCACAAGACCCTGAGTTCAGTTACAGGCATTGCAGAAGTGATGCCCTAGTTCTCCTTCTTACTTTCTCTCATTAGTGAAAAGAATAAATACAGCATAAAAATAGAGTGCCAACTCTACCTAGTTCAGTGGGTCTCAGACTTGACTGCTTGCTATAATCATCTGGATGGCTTTTGACCTGAACCCAGTGAATGGATCCCTTCTCAAACCAACTGAGCAAAAAACATCTTTGGAGATTGAACCCGAGCCTCCATACATAACCTGGAAAGAAAACCCTTTGCACTCATTCTAGAATATCCTGGAAGTGAGAGTCATTGACCTTATCCAGCTGTGTGGGTCCTGCAGGTCACACTTCCTTTCACAAGGCATCTCTAAGATAAGTCGTGTCTGCGGTCACTGATGAAAAACTGAAAAGTGGTGGCTGAGTGGTGGCACACTGGGTTAAGCGGGTTAAGCGCATATGGCACGAAGTGATAATGATCCGGGTTTGAGCCCTCGGCTCCCCACCTGCAGGGGGTTCACTTTCACAAGTGGTGAAGCAGGACTGCAGGTGTCTATCTTTCTCTCTCCCTCTATGTCTTTCTCTCCTCTCTCGATTTCTTTCTGTCCTATCCAACAACAACGGCAGCAATAACAACAACAATAATAACAACAACAAGGGCAACAAAAATGGGGGAAAATGGCCTCCAGAAGCAGTGGATTCATAGTGCAGGCACCGAATCCCAGCAATAACCAAGGAGGCAAAAAAAAAAAAAATACAAGATTTATTAACATGAGAGAGAATCAAAGCATCATCTATACAATACCAGTGACTGAACTCTAAACATTCTTTATGAAAATTTGGCACTCTACCTGCTGTTCCATCTCCTAGGCCACCACCTCAAGTTTCCTTCCTTCCTTCCTTCCTTCCTTCCTTCCTTCCTTCCTTCCTTCCTTCTTTCCTTCCTTCCTTCCTTCCTCACTGGATGGAGATAGAAATTGAGAGGAGAGGAAGGAGATAGAGAGGGAGAGAGACAGAGCCTACAGCCCTGTTTCACCACTTGTAAAGCTTTCCCTCTGCAGGTGCAGAACCAGGGGCTTGAACCTGGGTTCCTTACGTACTGTGATGTGTGTACTTAACCAGTTGTGCACCACATCTGGCCCCACCACCTCAAGCATTCTTACAAATCCTTATGCCCAGGTCATATTACTGACCTGTGAGGTGAGACCCAGGCATGAAGGATTTCTACAGGACTCAGGAGATTCCAATACATAGTCAAGGCAGTCATTTCTGGGGTGACAGAGTGAATCAAACACCTGTCATGGACACAGGTCAGTGAATAACCCTCACAATCGGTGCCACTTAACTTTTTCAGAGGCATTACAGCAGTGGATGATTGCACGAGTTTTTGCAATCAGCCAGACTTGGCTGGGGTCACTGTGAGTTCTCTGGCACTTCCTGGCTGCAGGGCCCAGGCAGATGCTTCTCCTCAAGCCTCAGCATCATGGTTTATAGAGCAAGGAGGGAAACACCTGCCTGGAGACATGGTGATTAAGCCACTGCCAGGCATGGGGAGATTCGAAGGGCACTGTACGCAGGGTCAGGCAAACAGTGCTCCCTAAAAGGCTTTTTTGACAGTAATCACTGTAATTAACAAGATGACTCGAGAGTGGAGTTGCAATTCCAGCTTCACCTCTTGAGCCAAGTCGATTCATTTCCTCGAGCCTTGGTTTACTAATCTGTGACATGGCCATTGTTCATCTAAAGGCATCTTGTGAAATGAGGTGTGACGTGTTCATCATCGCACAATTTATCATATGTGTGATCAGTGACAGCCAGAAGGATCAGGGAGATAGTTCAGCCTTAGAGAAGAGGACCTGCATGTCCCATGCCCCAGTTACTTCCGGTTTAGTTCCCAACACTGTCCTCTGGCTGAGTAGTGCTCTGATCTCTCTCTCCTAACAATAAATATATCTTTAAGTAATAATAAGAAGGCTGAGGAGATAGCATAATAGTTATGCAAATAAACTCTAATTCCTGAGGCTCTGAGATCTCAGGTTAATTCTCCATTCCACCATAAGCCAGTACTGAGTAGTGCTCTGGAAAAAAAGACGGAAGAGGAGGAGGAGGGGATTAGAAGAATATGCTGATGACTACTACCAGAACATTGCTCAGCTCTGACTTGTGGTGATGCGGGGGACTGAACCTGCAGCCTTGGGTACTTCAGGCAGAATAGTCTATTATGCTATAGATGGCACTCTCTCTCCAACCCAATAAATACAACATTAAAAAGAAAAGGTGACATCCTGACATCTAGAAATCACGTTCAAGTGAATCCAAGATCACAGTCTAACTATACTGAGTCAAAGGATGTGATTAATGTTGGTGTGAGTAACATTTATAGAAGAATACATATTTTATTAGACTTTATCTCTAGAGAAGTTTTATCTTTTTGGATTTATTTTACATGAGAGAGTTTTAATATAAGAGAGAGAGAGGGAGAGAGAGAGAGAGAGAGATAGAGAGAAAGAGAGAGAAGAAAGAAAAAAACTTTGATGTGATGCCAGGGATTGAACTAGGAATCTCAGGCAGGCAGACCCTGCACTCTACCAGCTTGAGCTACCTCCTGAGCATTGTAAAGAAGGTTCATGTGCACAGCAAAATTGAGGGGAAATTACAGAGATTTCTTTTTTTCCTTTTTTTCACCTCCAGGGTTATTGTTGGGGTTCAGTGCCTACACTACGAATCCACTGCCCCTGGAGGCCATTTTTTTCCCTTTGTTGCTCTTGTTGTTACCATTGTTGTTGTAATTATTATTATTGTCATTGATGTTGTTGTTGTTGGATAGGACAGAGAGGAATCGAGAGAGAAGGGGAAGCTGGGGGGAGAGAAAGATAGACACCTGCAGACCTGCTTCACTGCTTGTGAAATGACCCCTCCCCCCACTGGTGGGCAGCTGGGGGCTTGAACTGGGATCCTTTCGCCAGACCTTGAGCTTTGTGCCATGTGCGCTTAACCCACTGTGCTACTGCCCAACCCCCCAGAGTCTTCTTATCCCCTCTGCCCCACATACACCTGTCTCCATTCCCATCAGCTTCCACCACCAAGGGGACATTTGTTATAGTAGGTGAATCGACATCAGTACCACCCAGAGTCCAGAGCAGACATGAGGGTCACTCTTGGGGTTGCTCATTCTATGGGTTTGGACAAATGTACAGTGACACAAACCTGTTATTGCTATATGACACAGAGTCTTTCACTGCCCTTGCCGGCCTGGGCTCTGTCCCTTCACTCCCCCTCCCAAACCCTGACAACTTCTGTTCTTTTTCTTTTAAAAAATATTTTGTTTATTTGACAGAGATGTAGATAAGTTGAGAGGGAAGGGAAGATAGAGGGAGAGAGACAGAGAGACACCTGCAGCACTGCTTCACTTCTCTGGGAGCTTCCCTCCTACAGGTGAGGGCTGGGGACCTGAGTCTGAGCTCTTGTGTATAGTAACATGGGCACTCGGCCGGGTGTGCCATTACTCAACCACTTCTTTGTCTTCTTAGTAGTCTTTAAAAATATTTATTTATTGGGTAGAGACAGAAACCAAGAAGGAGTGAGATAGAAAGAGACGGACAGACATCTGCAGCACAGCTTCACTGCTTGCTAAGCATCTACCCCACCCCCTGCATTGTGGGGACCAGGAACTTGAACCTGGGTCCATGCAAACATGCATCCAACTAAATGCACTACCAAATGCTGATCTTTTTCATTTGGGTTTTTTTTTTTTTTTCATTTTTAGAAACTAGGTGTCATTTCTTTATAAATCAGGAGTGGGCATGTCCACTCAGTGTCTCCTGGCATGTAGGGGAAATTAACACTGATAGGTCGACACCCACAGCGTGTCCTTCCCAAGGCTTTTTAGTGGCATTGGATGACATCAGTCTCCCATCACACTCCAGACACCTTTTTATAAAAGAAAAGATATTTTTTATAACACCCACTCGACTACCCAGAAATGCATTTCACAGATAATAGAATCTGTGTATACACATAGGAAAATCAGTGTAATGTCTAATGGTATTATGACAGAGCATAAAGGGAAAGGAGTCTGTAATCAGGTAATATATATCTCACTATGTGAATGCCTGAATAGGACTCAGCTATAACGCATAATGATACAGGCAGATAACTGTGTCTGTCTATAATTATCACAACGGCGGCAGCTATGCAGACAGACTTATACCGATGTGCTGTGTCGCCACAAGAAAGACCACACACAGCACCGCCATCAATAGCCCAGCTTTCTCAACTGGGCATGACTTCCGGTCACGATCTGAACCAAGCAAAGAAGACCCTTTGTTCCACGTGCCCAGCAGTTGTGCACCTCTAAAGGTCAATGGAGTGGAATTTTAAAGAACTAGAATACATGACCCTGAAAAAAAAATAAATAAACTGTCTCTAATATTTTGTGAGAACTATGATGGTAGGCATTGGAAGCCCTACATATTTAGTAACTTACAATTTATATATATATATATATATATATATATATATATATATATATATATATATATATATATACATACAGGAAATCTGTCTGGAGATTCCTCAGAACATTAAAAATCAGCTTACTGTATGATCCAGCAGTTTCTCTCCTGGGGCTTTACCCAGTGGAAACTGAAACATCTATCAGAAGAGATCTATGTTCATAGCAGGAAAGTTTGTAATATCCCAAACTTGGAGCCAACCCAGATGTCCAATAAATGATGGAATACTACTCATCTGTTAAAAATGATGAAGTCATCTCCTTTGAGTCATCTTGGATGGGACTTGAAGACATCATACTAAGTGAAATAAATCAAAAAGAGAAAGACGAATGCCAAATGATCTTACTTATAAGTGCAATTTAAGAAAGAAAGATAAAGAAATCACAATGCAAAACTTGTACTGGGTGAGGTGCACTGCACTGAAGCAAAGGACTCTGGGGAAGGAGCGGGTAGAGGGAACTTGAACTTCTAAGAACTGCATGACGCATAGGGAGAGGAGAAATTGGTACCCATGTGCCAACAACCACATGATAACCATTAACCCGACAGTAAAAAAAAAAAAGAAAGAAAATAATTCAATGGGTCAGGACTGTGCAGGACTTGTACACAGAAGATCTCAAGTTTGATCCCCAGCGTTGCTTATGCCAGAGCTCAATGGTGTCTGCACTCTTGCTCATAAAATCAACCAGTCTTTTTCGAATTAAAAAGAATCTCAAGAACCGGCATGCATCTATGCAACATTAAGCTTATCAGTGAAATTTCAATTCAGTCCTTCACTACTTAATTGTTACTTTTTGTGCATCCTCCCCATTTTTTTTTTTTAACCACCAGGGCTTTGCTGGGGCTTTGTGCCGGTGTGATTCTACTGTCAGACTCTTCATTTGCTAATTATTTTTAATTATTACTAATGATTTCCCTTCTCGGAGTCACTAATTTGTCTTAGAGTCCACAAAGCTTATATGTTTTATTTCATTCAACTGTTGGCTTTTTCTTTATACATTCCCTAGCATAGCCCTACTGTTCATGAAGTTTCCCCTATGTGTGATGCACCTAGGTGGTGACTTGGGGGCTCGAACCTGGGTCCTAGAGCATCCTCAAGTATGTGTTTTATCTGGTAAGCTATCCTCTGCTTTTGTCTTGTCCCAATTTACTCTTATCTTCGCCACTTCCCTTCTGGGAGTCACTAATTGGTCTTAAGAGTCCACAAAGCTTATATTTCTCTTATTTGTTCATCTTATTGCTTTTTCTTTATACATCCCACATGAATGCAACCATTTGTAGACTCCTCTTACTCAGTCCAGGCACATTGTTGCAAATGGCAGAAGTTCGTCTTTTTCGTAGCTGAATAGTATGCCACTTGCTGCACACTTCTCTATCCATTCTTCTGTTGATGGGCATCTAGGCTGTGTGCAGTTGCTGGCTATCATACATCATACTGCAGTAAAGACAGGTGTGCATATCTCTCTTCAAATTAATGTTTGTTCTATGTTTTTTTTTGTTATTGTTAAAGCCTGAAAAGTAGCTATGCCTAAGAAAGTGGGCATAAATCTCTCAAAAGTGGGATAATTGGGTTGTATGCAATTTTAGTTAGCTTTTTAAAAAGAATTTATTTATTCATGAGAAAGATAGGAGGAGAGAAAGAACCAGGCATCACTCTGGTACATGTACTGCTGGGGATAGAACCTCAGGACCTCATGGTTGAGAATCCAATGCTTTATCCACTGTGCCACCTCCTGGACCACAAAGTTTTTTTTTTTTTTTTTAACCTCTCCATGTTGTTTCTCTTAGTGGTTGAACCAACATGCATCCCCACCAGCAGTGTGTAACAATTCCAGAACGCCTCTCAGATTGGCCCCTATCTTGCCACCTTCCCCAGGGATGGGTTTGTCCAGACCTGAAGCTTCTTCTGCAGAGACTACTGCAGCCGGCTCCTTGCTGGCTTCTGCATACACTGTGACATATAAATACTTCTCCACATGACAGGAGACTCTATAGAGTCTCTTTCCTCTGGAGTACCAGCCTTGACCTGATGACAGCTTTGCATCACACCTGCCCCTCTTGCCTTCCAGGCAGCTGCTCTTGCTTTCCTGAACTGTGCTGCTCAGTGTTGGGAGTTAACACCACTTTAATCTGACAGCTACTGAGTACTGTGTTTTTCTCTTTAGTGAATCAGTCTAGGGCAGGTGCTTCTCATGGGGGGGGGGGGGGGGCTCTGGTTCAGATTCTAGAGAAATGGTGAGGGAGCCAGGAGCACCTGTGGGAAGAACCCAGCTGGAGCTCTGGGACACTGCTCAGGGTCAGTTCATCTGAACCGAGAAGGTCTCCCCTTCTGCCTTGTGTCTTGTTGTCCCCATACTCCCCCTGGACTTGAGCTGCTCAGCTCTCAGTGCTGTGGAGTTTTCTCCTGTCTACTTAGACGACATCTTCCCATCCTTCAGAGCTTAACTCCACAGTCACCTCCTCTTGGAAGACTTCCAGACCAGCAATTGCTCAGCTATATGCCCTTGAATAGTTCTTTCTGCTTGTTTTCATTATGATATTTAATCCCATTACATTATAGGTTGCTTTTAGTCAATGACTTGGCCCTTTCATTTATTCCTTCATCAACTTTATGTTGAACACTTGTCATGTACGTGCCAGACAGTGTTCTGGAACGGCGTTTCACTGAAATGTTTTTGGAGAACTGTCCACTTTAGAAACAACCGCAGCCCATAACACACCACCCCCCACGCCCCACATCGGCCCCCACAAGTTTCCTATCAGTTCCCTATGTCCACCATCCTCCAGGCAGTGTCCTCTGCCTGAAAAGGCATTTCTCTCTCTTCCTCATGTGGAGATTTGAGTGCTGCATACCCTAGCTCCCCACCACCTCTCAGCCCTTCCCAGCCTTCTTCCGGGGCCATTTCCTCCTGTCTGTCATAGGTCCTCTGAGCACCCACCTCTCGGTGTCAGAGCACATGTTCCAGCGACAGTTATGCACACACCTGTCTTTTTGATCAGCGTCTGTATCCTCTGTGCAGCTGAGCTCTCGAGGCCAGGGGCTGAACCTGTCCGGTTCATCACTCAATTTGCAGCCCTTTCCTTTGTTCGTGCACAGCACAGTAAGTACATGAGGAAGAAAGACACCTGGCTCCTGACTTCTCTGTGTCATGTGTGTGAGTGACAAAGCTGAATCTGTGAAAGAGTGACAGAGGGTCTGCATGGGATAAAGGGCTTGACCTAGCCCCTCTCCCAAGGTCAGGGGTACAGAGATCATGTCCTCGTAGTGATAGGATTATATGAATGGGAGAGGGCCCAGCACTGGGCGGTGGGCATTTTAGAGTCTAGGCCATTCTTGTTCTTTGCCACTGGGTGGCATCGAACACACTGTTTTGTTTCATGCCTGGGAACCTCAGTGTCCTCATCTGCACAATGGGTGGGTGATACCTACTGCCCAGGGTCACTGGGAGGGTGAAAAAATGTCAGTGTTTAAGGTCTGGTAACCAAGTGCTCTCTTCACCTTTTCAATGACTCCATAAAGAGGAAACTACAGCTAGCATCATCCCCATTTTACAGATGAGGGGAATGAGGTTCAGGGTCACACAGGGGTGACCAGTGAGTAAAGGATCCAGGGCCAAAGACACTCTGGATCTAGAGTCTCTGCAGTTAAGATTTTATTTATTTGCATTGATTGTCAGAGAAATGCAATTAAAGGCAACAATGAGCTACCACTTCACTTCTGTGAGAATGTCATACATCAGAAAAGGTGGTAGCAACTAATGCTGGAAAGGTTGTGGGGACAAAGGAACCCTCCTGCACTACTGGTGGGAATATAAATTGGTCCAACCTCTGTGGAGAGCAGTCTGGAGAACTCCTGGGGATATATCCTAAAGAACTAAACACACCCATCCAAAAAGATCTGTGTATATCTGTGTTCAGAGCAGCACAATTTATAATAGCCCAAACCTGGAAGCAACCCAGGTGTCCAACAACAGATGAGTGGCTGAGCAAGTCGTGGTCTATATACACAATGGAACAATACTCAGCTGTTAAAAATGGTTGAATTCACCTTCTTCACCCCATCTTGGATGGAGCGTGAAGGAATCATGTTAAGCGAGATAAATCAGAAACAGAAGGATGAATATGGGATGATCTCACTCACAGACAGAAGTTGAAAAACAGGACCAGAAGGGAAACACTAAGCAGAACTTGGACTGGAGCTGGTGTGCTGCACCAAAGTAAATCTCTGGGGTTGGGGGGAGAGGGTTCAGGTCCTAGAACATGATGGAAGAGAAGGACCTAGTGGGGGCTGTATTGTTATGTGTAAAACTGGGAAATGTTATGCATGTACAAACTATTGTATTTTACTGTCTGCTGTAAACCATTAATTCCCCCGATAAAAATAAAAAGATTTATTTATTTATTTGGGGCAGGAGTAGACAGCATAATGGTTATGCAAAGAGACTCTCATGCCTGAGGCTCTAAAGCCCTAGGTTTAATCCCCCTGCACCACCTTATGCCAGAGCTGAGCAGGGTTCTGGTAAGAAACAAAACAAAACAAGACAACAATAACAATAACAAAAAGATTTACTTATTGGGGCCAGGCGGTGGCGCACCTGGTTAAGCGCACACATCGCAGTGCACAAGGACCAGGTTCAAGCCCCTGGTCCCCGCCTGCAGGGGGAAAGCTTCACGAGTGGTGAATTAGGTCTGCAGGTGTCTCTCTGTCTCTCTATCTCCCCCACCCCTCTCAATCTCTGGCTATCTCTATACAATAAATAAAGATAATTAAAAAAAAAGATTTACTTATTTATAGTAAGAACCAGAGAGATCAGAACACAGATCTGGTCAGAGACAATATCATGGATTGAAGCCAGTGCCTCAAGTCTGCAAAAATACCAGAGCCATTTCCATGGCTTCAGAGAACTTGTTTGCTAAGTCTCAGGTGGCCTCAACATGTCTCATCCACACATGATCACTCTCTGAGCTGGGGGTGGGGGGGCTCCCCTTCTTCTGAATGTCTCCTAGGCTTAAACTGGGGGCCAAGGGCTGACTTCCCTGGCAGCCATTCACAATCTGGCTCAATCCAGAACCAAAGGGAAAGGGCTGAGGAGGGAACTTCAGCCTTTGAAATGCCTAGCACTCTCCTGCAGGCCTCTCAGCCCCTTCTGGAAAGGCATTTTTGACAGACATCTTTATTATTAGCAACAGGAAAGAGGAGGTTGGCCCTGGGAGCCTGGCTCTCCAGCTGACAGATGACCTGCAGTGGGGCATTAACCCTTTCACTTCTGCTCGGCTGTGAGCATGCCCAGATTTCTAATCGCCGCAGATGTCTCTTTGGCAGTGACAGCGTGCACAGCACAACTGGAGGATGCAAGAGAAGTGGGAGATGCGGGTGCTGTCCTCCCAGAGAGCAGGGTCTGGCTCAGTGCAGGTGCTGATAGATCTGCTTTGAGCTGGTGCCCAACAGGTGCTCACTAAATGGCATTTCTCAGTCTATTTCCTTTCTTTCTTCTTAGAAGTCCCAGTTAAATCCATGGAGTAGCAAGTGCTCAAGAAAAGAGTTTAGGCCTTGGTATCTTTGCTTTAGTCTCAAAACCCTTTACTTTCTTTCTTTCTTTTTTTTTTTCTAAATATTTATTTATTTATTTCCTTTTGTTGTCCTTGTTGTTTTATTATTGTAGTTATTATTGTTGTTGTTGGATAGGACAGAGAGAAATGGAGAGAGGAGGGGAAGACAGAGAGGGGGAGAGAAAGATAGACACCTGCAGAACTGCTTCACCACCTGTGAAGCGACTTCCCTGCAGGTGGGGAGCCGAGGCTTGAACCAGGATCCTTACACCGGTCCTTGGCTTTGCACCACATGTGCTTAACCCGCCGCACCACCGCCTGGCTCCCTTTTTAAAAAATATTTATTCCCTTTTGTTGCCCTTGTTCTTTTATTGTTGTAGTTATTATTGTTGTTGTTATTCATGTCATCATTGTTGGATAGGACAGAGAGAAACGGAGAGAGGAGGGGAAGACAGAGAGGGGGAGAGAAAGATAGACACCTGCAGACCTGCTTCACTGCCTGTGAAGCGACTCCGGGGGCTCGAACTGGGATCCTTAAGCCAGTCCTTGTGCTTTGTGCCACGTGTGCTTAACCCGCTGTGCTACCTGCGGACTCCCTCAAAACCCTTTTCTCTAGGGGTTTGGAGACAGCCACCCAGTAGAGTACATGGCTTTTTGTATGTATCCTAAGTCCCAATCCCAGAACCACATGGGTGCACCATGGATGGCTCCAGGGAAGCTCCAAGGGTAGTGGGAGTGTCTCTTCCTATATTTCTTTTTTTATTTTATTTTTATTTATTTTTTAATTTTTATTTATAAATTGGAAGTATTGACAAGACCACAGGATAAGAGGGGCACAACTCCACACAATTCCTACCACCAGAACTCCCTATCCCATCCCCTCCCCCTGATAGCTTTCCTATTCTTTAACCCTCTGGGAGTATGGACCCAGGATCATTATGGGGTGCAGAAGGTAGGAGGTCTGGCTTCTGTAATTGCTTCCTTGATGAAGATCTCTCCCTATATTTCTAAACAAACAAGAGAAAGGATAGAAAACTGGGGTGAGGAGACTCCTCAGTGGTATCTTATATGTACAAGGGTCTGTGTTTTCTTCCCAGTACCACCTTAAAAAGAAACTGTCAGCTGCAAATGAGAGAAATGTCAGGCTCCAAAGAAAAGAAATAAGGTTTGCTGAAAGTCAGCAGGGCTGTCTCAGAAAGTCTTTGGGGGCACCCATGCATTCTGATCTTCCACAGCCTGGAACCATGAGCCACAGAAGGCCTGGAGCTAAGAGACGTTCTCTTTCTTCCCCTACCAGCCATAAACCTGGAGAACTTTCTCTTGCATCCTTGGTCCTGTAGTGGGCAATGGCACCCTCCTGACTCCCGAATTTACCTGTCTTGCATGAAAAGAGCCAATGAGAATTTGGCTAGCTCTGTAATATCCTACATGGCTGGAAGGGAGAACCTGATTGATTCAGTTTTGGTACCAGTGCTCACTGATTGGGTGAATGTTTCTCCAGCGTCCAACCATTATTGGCTGGGGACTTTGGGGAGGGGGGCGGGGATATAGTTCAATTAGGCTATGTTTGGTTTTCTTTTTCTTTCTTTTTTTTAAATAAAGTTTTTTTTTCCATATTTATTTATCCCCTTTTGTTGCCCTTGTTGTTTTATTGTTGTTGTAGTTGTTGTTGTTGATGTTGTCCTTGTTGGATAGGACAGAGAGAAATAGAGAGAGGAGGGGAAGACAGGGAGTGAGACCTGCAGACATGCTTCACTGCCTGTGAAGCGACTCCCCTGTAGGTGGGGAGCCAGGGGCTTGAACCGGGATCCTTAGAGCGCTCTTTGCGCTCCACATGCACTTAACCCGCTATACTATCACCCGACTCCCTTCTTTTTCTTTTTTTAAAGACCACTTTAAGCAGACAGGACTACCCTAAATTGTTTATTAGGTAAGTTTTTTTAATTTTTTTTTTTTTTTTTTTTATAAATAATACTTATTAGCGGTAACGGTTGAGCAGGAGAGTATTGCGCCTTCTCCAAGCTGCATGGTGAGAACCACCATATGTGGTGAGATTTTTGACCCTTTCTAAAGCCATGGCTCTTGCGGCCTGTTTGACTTTCTAAGGATCTAACTGGAGTGAGCATTGTCTACTGCCGCTTGGATAAGATTCGTTGCATACTTTAAATGTGGGAGTCAGACACTGGGCTAAATGCTTCACGTGTGCTCTTGCTGAATCTCCCCAGCTGTCTTCTGCATTAGATACTGCTTCATCCTCATTTCAGAAATGGGGAAACAGGCTCAGAGCGATACAAAAGTGTGCCCCGAGTCTCCAGGTGGAACCCGCAGTGCCTTCACCCAGCTGCAGTCCCCTCTCCCCACAAGATGCTTCAAGGTTGATAAGCACTTGCCCTTTGACTCTTGGAGGACAAGAGACTCCATCCATTGGGGACACTCTGTTTGCCAGATGATGATTGTTGCAAAGTTGGAACACCGAGTTTAGAGCGCTCATCATTAGCGATGCAGGTCATATCCTGTATTCCAGAACTGTGTTGAGAAATGCAATTTGTAGCATCCCAGGTGGAAAATTTCTGATTCTCTCTGACGGAGGATGCCAAGGAGAATTGGTCTCTATCCTGGTGGAAACATAAACATCAGTTCTGAGAATGAAGGGGGTGGGGATGGAATGAGATCCTTAAAATTGATGGAAAGCTGGCTGTTCAGCGTCTTGGAATTAGCCAGGACTCTCCCCCTTGCTGGTTCCTGGAGGTCTGCCTACAGGCTTCGGTGACACTTTTTTTTTTTTTTTTTTTAATCCTCTTGTCATTTCAGTTGACCTGGAAAAGAATGCAGACTGTTCGGTGCTCAGGTTGTAGAATTTACACACGGGGAGAACTGACCTGATGGTGGTTGATGTGGCTGTTCACCAGCCGACCACACAGTTTCGTGTACAGATGATGGACATGTCCAGGTCACTAGCTGACACACAGCGGGGGCTCAGAGCATGTCCTTTTTCTTCCTTTCATTTCCTGCAGAGCAAACCTCATGCTGGGTCTGGGAGGTTCCATATTGCTACTGCCTGCTCCGGAGGATGCAAAGAATGCAAGTGAGACAGATTGAAGAGGGTCCCTTCTAGGAGGCTGTTGCTCATCAAACATTCTCTCAGATGTTCAGCAACCAGGTAGGAAACACCCACTGGGTACCTGCCCCTGGGCCAGATGCTGAAAAGACTGTCGTAAAGTAAATTATCCTGTATCTTCATCGGATAGAGTGAATCAGAGCCCATCGTTGACAATGTTGAGGTAGACAGGGGTCATAAAAGCTGTGAAAAAGTAACTGTCACATATTAAAGTCCTCTTCACTTGTCAGCTATTGTCCTAAATGCTTTTCATAAATGCTTTTCATGGATTGTCTCAAACAAGGTATCCGTCAACTCCCCCTTACTCCAAAATAGTCAGCTTATACAAGAGGAAACTAAGGCTTAGGATATGAGGTTAGTATAAAGAACCTATAATCAAAGGGGCCGGGTGGTGGTGCACCTGGTTGAGTACACATGTTACAATGCACAAGGACCCGGGTTTGAGCCCCTCAGGCCCCACTTGCAGGGGGGAAGCTTTGTGAGTGGTGAAGCAGTGTTGTAGGTGTTTCTCTGTCTCTCTCCCTGTCTATAACCCCCTTACCTGTCGATTTCTGGCTATCTCTATCCAATAAATACATAAAGAAAAAAAAAACCTATGGTTAATAGCCAAATGAAGGTGGAACATTATCCAGGCTCTTAATATCCAGTGAATGTAAATGCTGGGGTGCAAGTACATACCAGCCTATGTCTGTTGGGGACTGAGGTATATAGAATCACATTTATTTTTAAATAATCATCCTTTAATAGTTTATTTATTTTTGAAAGATGTCCTTATTAATGAGTGAACCAAAGCGTCACTGGCATATGTAGTGCTCTGTCTGAACCCAGGACTTCACACTTACAAGCTCTGTGTTCTATCAACATGTTACTTCCTGGGCCACAGTGCTCTTTTTCTTTGTTTTTCTTTTATTTTTTTTATATTTTTATATTACAGAATTACCTCTCCACAGGGGTTTGAATCCACACCATTCCCACCACCAGAGTTCTGAATCTTCACTCTCCCCACTGCAGTCCACCACAGTTCCCCTAAAGTTGTAGACATGGGCCAACCATCTTCTCTACAACTATCTGTCCACATTTATACATAGTTGATCCATTCTTTTTCTGATTCAATCCTCTCTTCCCCTCTAAGCCACTCATTACATCAAAGCTACCTCCATATGTCCCTCTCCTTTTCCTTCTCTCTCTCTGGGTGCTGATGGAGCTGGAGTGCAGAGTCCTCTTACCTTCATCCTATCACTTCTCCCCTCTGGGAGTCTGGATCAAGGTTGTTTATGGGGAGCAGAAGGTAGGAGTTCTGGCTTCTGTAGCTGCTTCTCCACTAAGCATGGGCGTTGACAGGTAGATCCACACCCCCACCCTGTTTCTGTCTTTCCCTAGTGGACCATAGTTCTTGAAATTCGAGGGTCCAGGACACATTGGTGAGGTCATCTGCCCAGAGAAGTTGGGGTGGAGTCATGATAGCATCTGTAACTTGGTGTCTGGAAGATGGCATGATCTGAATTGAGACAAGATGGTTAACGAACAGGAACCAAAAAGCAGGATCAGAGCAGATGAGATTAAGGATTTTAGGATAGAAGAAAGCTAGGAGAACCATTTTAGGCATGTTCCTGGGGGCATACAACTATAGTAGTTTTGCTTGAGTTTAGTAGCTAGCCTGAGGTTGGATGAGAATATTGTCTAAGAGGATGGTGTCAGAGTAGAGAAAAGGGCTAGAAAGTTGGATTAGGGCAGGGAGTAGCTCCTATTCTTATAAGAAAAAATCTGTGGCTCAAATTTACTGTTTACTTCCATCCACCTGTTCCAGGGCCCACATGTAAATACATATCTGTATTCAGTTCCAGAGCCTGTGTGACCTAAGTCCCTATTGGTCTGAGCTTATAGCTCATGGTCACATCTGAGGAACATTGCAGGCTGCACTCATTTCAGGACCAGTCTTTTTCAAGTGACACGGCAGGATATCCCCAGCCTCCTTTCGGAGACTGGGGCTATCCCTACTGTCATTGCTTTATGGTGAACCCAAGGTCCTGAGAGGGCCCACTGATGCTGTTCCTTATGGAAGCAACCAGTGGTAGCAGAGAGAGGGACTCTTTAGAGGTCAAGGCCCATCATATGTGTATGGGAATCCAAGGATGCCCTAACTCGGGCCCCAGATGATCAGGTGGTGTGATATTGACCAAACAGGCCATTATTAAGTGGGCCAGTCTCTTGCCCTTATCCAACTTTTGTAGTCCTTTCTTTATCTGGTTATCTTAGATTTTTCTCTCAGTTGTTTAGGCATTGAGTATCATTTTTTTGAGCCCTGCCAGAGTTAGGTTTTGGGGCTCTGTCTTCTTTGGGCCTTTAAATATTTGGGTCACAAGGGAAATCCCAAGCCACTGTGGGAGTGTCAGAGGGACATAGAGTGGAAAACTGAGTCTGTAGCTTGTGAAAGTCAAGGAATCCTTCCCAAAGGAGGTGAACTTGAAACTGAAAGTCAGAGGACAAACTAAGGCAGTGGGAAGATAGTGGAGGATGTTGTAAGTTTGAAGAGGAAGACAAAGGGAGGTTCTTCTGACTGAGTGCAGAATCACAGGCAGGGGCAGGTTCCCACAGAAGGGGACACTGCCCTGACCTCTGAGCCACTCAGTTAATTTAGGATGATCCTGAGTGACCTTTTTGGGCTTTGAGAACTGGTAGCATGTCTTGGAGCTATGAAGCTCATGGCTTTGACGTTGTCACTTTGTTTCTATGATGAATCAAACTAGCTCACTATGATTAATACAATGAAGTTGTCACTTTGGCAGATGACCGGGGGCCCTTTGGTGCCAAGACACTTTTAGTCCTGAGCTGAGAAACTTCCTTTTTGAGGTCCCTAAGGTGACAGGCACCCACGTATAGTTGACATCCTATCAACACTGACCATTTATTGGGTCCCTGCTGTGCTCTGGCTCTTTCCCCAGTCATCTCTGAGTTTCATGCCAATCCTGGGGAGGTCTTATCCCTAAGTACTGCTCACTGGAGGGTCATCCTTTATGCTCCCCAGAACTTCTGGCCACTACTGAGGAAGATGGGGCCAGGGATGTACCAGGTATCTCTCCTAGAAATGTGGAAGTCCTTGTTCTTTGCTTCCCTCCTGGTCACCCTCTTTTTCTAGCTTTGTGTCAGGCTCAGGGGCTGAAACTTGAGAGTGATTTGTCTTGGTGCTTCCTAATATCTGTGACCTTACCTCCCATTGCATTCTGGGGAAAAGACTGGAGAGGCCAGGAACTGGGACATTGTGAGTTTTTAGATGCTTCGTAAAGGTCACTCATTTACACCAGTTTTTTTTTTTTTTTTTTAAGATCTGAGCACTTTATATTCCCTTTAAAAGATTATTTCTCAGGAGCTGTTTTCCTCAGCACACTGGGTTTTGGCTCCTGTTAAATAATACCCCGGTGAGCAAGTTGGAGGAAGATGTTCTTGTCTCTGGGAACACACGTTAATCAGGGGAACTGGTGCAGACAGCATTGGACTAAGAAGCAGGTGATCAGGGCAGCGGTCCAGTTTCAAGAGAAATTGAAACATCCCTGGAAATAGAGTAAGATGGTGAAATCTGTGTTGGCCAGAACATATCTCAGAAAGATTCCAGTACATAGCTGGAAGGAACATTTGGCAAAGTTGTTGTGTTGGGGACCAGGGCAGGCTGCCACAATAGACATGTGTAGAGTTGCCTTCCAGGTAAGTAGAGTCTCATTACCTGTTGGACTTTATCTAGGGGGCTGAGCGAGTTGGAGGCTGGTGCTGAGTTCTGCTGCAACAGGGGAGAAGCTCCAGTGATTTAGATGGGACTTGTTTAGCCGAGCTTGTTATAAGCGTGGGGGCCAGCCGGTGGCTCACCTGGTAGAGTGCACACGTTACTCCACATGAGGACCTGAGTTTGAGCCCTGAGGCACATGGAGCACCTGGAAGGGGGGAAGCTTCCATAGTGGTGGAACTGTATTGGAGTCTCTCCCCCACCCCTCTCTCACCCTTTATCTAAATGCAAGAAAAAAAATGGCTGGCAAGAACAATGAAGTCATGTAGGCACTGAGCCCCACTGATAACCCTGGTGGCAAAAACAAGCAAACAATCACACACACACACACACACACACACACACACACACACACACACACACTTGTTGGGTTGGTTCATTCACTCAATTATCCATTGCGCCAATCAGGTGCTCAGTATGTATCCAGCTCTTGCCTTTAGTCAGATACTATTCTCAATGCTGAGGATAAGACAATGACCATAACAGACAAAACTCTTCCCTCCGAGGAGCAGTCTGGGGCATGAGGGGATAGTAGGAGCAGATGATAAAGGATTAGAATAATCTCAGCTTTCACCCACGGGTGGACTGACCAATGGATGGTCAGTGAGCTGGTCTTTGCTGGACACGATGCTCAAAGATGAAGGTGAGCTCACAGGTCCCTTCTGTAGGAAATTTGAACTGGAGACATAGACCAAGCTGCAGCTCTAGGAGAAGAAATTCCCATCTTGGGCTACGAGATAGCTCATCTGGTAAAACACATACTTGATGGTGCATGAGGTCCTGGGTTCAAGCCCCAGCACTATATGGGAGCACCAGGGAGAGCACCACAGATGGTAGGAAGGTGTTGTGGTATCTCTTCCTTCTGTCAAAGGAAAGAAATCATCTCTAGTTTGTCATGGCCATTTGGAACCATAGTTGCCCACCTCTCTGGAATTACTAGGGATTCCTTCCTTCCTTCCTTCCTTCCTTCCTTCCTTCCTTCCTTCCTTCCTTCCTTCCTTCCTTCCTCCTTCCTTCCTTCCTTCCTTCCTTCCTTCCTTTCTTTCTTTCTTTCTTTCTTTCTTTCTTTCTTTCTTTCTTTCTTTCTGCTTTTCTTTTTCTTTTTTTCTTTATTGGGGTATTAATGGTTTACAGTTAACAGTAAAGTACAATAGTTAGTACATGCATAACATTTCCACATAACAATACAACCCCCACTAAGTCCTCCTCTGCCATCATGTTTCAGGACCTGAACCTTCCCTCCCCGCCCCAGGAATTTCTAAGTCATCAAATGCCTCCCTACTGCTGGTAAAACTCCCAGCCTTGAGTCATGACATAGTTATTTTTTTAAAAAAAAATTAAGTAGATACTAGTTTTTAAATATTTATTTATTCCCTTTTGTTGTCCTTGTTCTTTTATTATAGTTATTATTGTTGTCATTGTTGTTGGATAGGACAGAGAGAAATGGAGAGGGGAGGGGAAGACAGAGGGGGGAGAGAAAGACAGACACCTGCAGACCTGCTTCACCCCCTGTGAAGTGACTCTCCTGCAGATGGGGAGCCTGGGGGCTTGAACCGGGATCCTTATGCCAGTCCTTGTGCTTTGTACCATGTGCGCTTAACCTGCTGCGCTACCGCCCGACTCCCCAGTAGATACTATTTTTTAAAATTACTTTATGAATTTATTGATGAAACAGGCCAGAGCATTGCTTACCTCTGGCTAATGGTGGTGATGCTGGGAATTAACTCTGGGACTTCAGAGCCTCTGACATCAAAGACTTTTTGCATCACCATTATGTTGTTTCATCAGTCGGGATGTTATTTAACTCACTCCATCTCTGTCATTTTATTTACTTCTTTCTTGGTTCAGTTATGGCCTGAGTCATTGTCCCTGCTTCCTGGGTGGAAATGCTGAGTCTCAGAGAGAAGTGACTCTCCCAGGACGACCCCCCCCCCCTTAGAGATACAGCAAGACTCCAATCAAATACCAGCAAATGAAAATCTGGGGATGCATCTTGGGGGCCTCACTCCAGGAGCATCAGGGGAACTCCCGAGGGAGTCCAGTGAGCCGTTTGTGCTGTGTGTACCTTGCCTTTGGACACACACACACACGCACACGCACACGCACACCACCACCACCACCACCACCACCACCACCACCACCAACACCAACACCAACACGACACAGCCCAGCACACCTGTTGGACCTCCCAGACTTTAGACGCTACAGGGCAGGGAACACCTCCCCCCCCCCATCATGCGGATGACTGCAGAGAACAGCCTGCAGCCCCCTCCCATGCTCCATCTCACGGCTCCTCCCACTCAGCTGTGGAGGGAGAGCTCTGGAGGCCATGGCATGGAAAACACCAGTCTGTCTTCCAGGCAGGCGGGCTCCCGGCTGTGTCTGGAAGCAGCTATCTTGCCACCTGTTTGTCCAGAATCTTCCATTGAAAGGCTGTTCTTCAAAATGTAATAAATGAGCTTTAATAGAATCCACTCAGGCGGTGCTGATGGAATCTGGTGTGGAGGATATTACGGTGGCATTGTTTTCATGTCACCTCCAAGGAGCCGGCTCCTTCTGAATTCTCTGCCTCCCTCATCTCTCTCCCACTTCAGTTTTGTGAGTGTTGAGCCCACCTGGTGAGGGTTCCCTTGCTCTTTCATTTACTACTCAGGAGGGACTGGGGGCTTGGTCCAACCTTGCAGGGAGTGAACAATGTTGTAAATAGTTGCTTTAAAAAAGGAGTTGGGAGGGGGCAGTGGGTGGTGTACGCATTACCATGTACAAAGACCATGTTCAAGGCCCCAGACCCCGCCTGCGGGGGGGGGGGGTGGGGGGGTGGATCTTCACAAGCAGTGAAGCAAGTGTCTCTCTCTGTTCCTCTCTCTCTCTTCCTCCCCTGTCAGTTTCTCTCTGCCTTATCAAATAAAAAAAGTACATTAAAAAAAATTCATTATGGGGACAAAGATTCAATGTATTTGCTTATATGAGGCACCTCCTCACAAAAACAGGAATTAGTTTCAGGTGTAAAACTGACGCATTCCATTGGTCTTCTGTGCCCAGCGTGACACAGTGGGACTTCTCTCACGGGGAAGAGGTTGGGGATTTTAGCATCAACCTAAGACCAGACACTGAATCATGAGGATCTTTGGCTGGAAGAGGCAGATGATGGGGTGTGACTACGGAGACCACCCTGCAAGGGCTGTGGAGACATCTCAGTGGTAGAGCGTAGGACTTGTGTGCATGAGGTCCCAATAGCACATATGTTAGACTCTGGTCTCTCTATCTTTCTTATAAAAACAGTAAGCAAAAAAAAAAAAAAAAAAGACTGATTCTGGTCTATTAGAGCAAGTCCATACTGTTGGCCCCACTGCTTAACGGTCAGCCTGAGTTGGGATTTGAACTCAGCTCCTACTAAGCCTTGGGTCTCATCACAGTTCTAGCTGTCCTCTTATTGCCACCATTGGTCCCCATTGCATAGGGGGAAACTGAGGCCCTAAGAGAAAAGGTGGCGCCCTTTAGCCCCCAGTGAGAATAAGAAGCCATTTTCCGACTCCCAGCCCAGCCTTTCCATCCTGTCAAGTGACTTTTCCAGTGAGTTTTGGATTGAAAGTGTCTAGTTTTAAACCCCAGATCTTATCTTCAGAGAAATAGGCTATAGGATATGACAGAGGCCAGGGGACAAAGACATCTCAAGGGCAGTGCCATCCCTGGGCAGTGCCATCAATCAACCTTTCCTCCTTGCCTCTGCTCACACCTGGAGCCCTTGGGTGCCTCCTTGATGGCTCAGACCATGGCCCTCTCCAGCCCTCTGTACAGTGTTCCTCGTTCTCATCCTTATCCACCTGCTGCTCTCCAAGGGGACACTCTTGTCACTAGGTCTTCCTAGGCCTGACCTCCAAGTGGAGATGGAGGTGAGACTGGCTCGATGCTCCACAGCTCCATTCCTCTTCTTGGATGTGGGAAGATGGAATTTCCCGCTTTCACCTTATGAACTGTGAGCACTGACCAGCTGCACCCCTGGTGACGCCCAGCTTCCTCTGGTTAACCCAGAGCCATGCAACTCAGGTTGGCCCCTTTGGTGAAAAAGTGGCTGCCTCCGTGTGCGTGCATGTGCGTGTGCGTGTGCGTGTGCGTGTGTGTGTGTGTATTGCTCTTTACTCTGCCCCACAACTTCTACTGAGACTGGAGGGTGCTTATTTAAACATGGCACTGGCTCCTGATGAAAGGAGCTGGGGTCCCTGAGCCATGAGGATGACAGCCCGCCCCCATCTTGCTTCAGAAGGTGGGGTAGGGGCAGGGGGATGATGGGAAATGGCCCGGGTTATCCTAGGCCGCTGGGATGTGGGCTTGGTCTGTTACAGCTGTCTTTAGTGCCTTCTTACACTGGGAAGGGTATGGACATACAACCAGAGTCTGCTTCCCACTCTCTACACACACTGATCTATGCTGGAGGCTTCTAGAACGTTTTCCACTAGCCTCCGTGACTGGCGTTCAGATATGAGCGTGCAGGCAAGACAGTGTGGTGGGGTGGAGGGGGCACCATGAGAAGAGACTGGACAGTCACAACACTTGTGTTCAGTGAATCTGCAGGCTGGAGGGTTGGGGGGAGGAATCCAATGGGTGCAGTGACTCCAGTTCTGGAAACAGAGCTGGGGGAAAGGGAGCTGGAGGGAAAGAGTATTTCTTTAAAAATAAAAATAAAGGCAGAGACTGCAGCTCTGACTTTAGTCTCTGACTGTTGAGGGGAGAGGGTGTGAGTGGAGCAGTGCTGGGCTTGTGACACCTGTGAGGCCTCCTTGGGTGGAGGGAGGGGTTGTTCTCCACAGCAGACAGGGAGGTGGGTGCCAGCTGTGGGGGAGCCCGACAGGGGCCTGCTGCCCAGTCATGCTGCAGAAAGCCAGACTCTGCTGAGCCAAGTTTTTGTACTGAATATGAAAGGAGCCTGCTTTGTTTCTCTTTCTTTTCTTTTTTTTTTTTCCCTCCAGGATTATTGCTGGGGTTCCGTGTCGGCCTACAGATCTACAGCTCCTGGTGGCCACTTTTTCCTTTTTAATTGAGAGGGGAAGGGGAAATATATAGACAGAGAAAGACAGAGAGAGGCAGAGAAACCCCTGCAGACCTGCTTCACCACTTGTGAAGCATTCCCACTGCAGGAGGGAGCAGGGGCTTGAATCCAGGTCCCTGAGCATAGTACTCTTGTGCATAGTACTCTCTGCACAGTATGCTTGTGTATAGTACTCTGTGTACCACTGCCCAGCACCCCATACCTGGTCTTAACTATTCTTTATTATTTTGTTATCACCAAGGTTTTACCACTCTGAACTGCTTTTTTTGTTGGCTTCATACAAAGACAGAGGGAGATACAGACCTGTCACTGACTCTTCCTCTGCTGCTCTGGGGTCTGGGCTCTAACGCGCACCGTGTTGATGGCAAAGCAGGTGCACTGTCCTGGTGAGCTGTCCTGCCAGCCTGATTCTGCATCATCCCTAGGGGGCTAGGCTAGCAAGTAGGGACATGAGTCCCTGGAGGTGTCCTTTTACTTCCAGATTCAGTTTGGGCCTAGTCACTGTTCTTTTGCCAAAGTCCTTTGTAAGCCTCTCACCCAGCATTATCATTCATCTGGGGCCATATCAGGCAGTCTAGTCCTGGGGGCTGGAGGGGTCACTTTCAAGGGGGGGGGAATCTGAGTTGAACAGCTGGAGAGCAGAAGCAGGAGCCAGCATCCTGGCAGTGATGGGAGAACAAGAGATGTCAGGAGTGTCAAATATGAATGATGGGTCAGCTTCTAGAGTGGAGCAGGAACTGGGAAGGAAGCCTGCCAGGAGGAAAGGAAGAGAAGATGCTCAGATCTGCTTTCCATGGGTTCCTGTTAGTGCAGGGCGTATCCCCAAGATGCTCAGGGTGTGAACAGGAGAAATACAGAGGGCTTCCCAGCAGAGCAGAGGAGTCACGGGACACCAGCCTTGCTGCCCGAGGCCCCAGGTAGATAGATAGTGGCTCTAAAACATCACAGCAGCACCCAGATGTCTGGGTGAGGGCCCCTGGGCTTCCCTGCCTTCCTGGATCCAAACCATTTGCTTTCTTCAGACCCTGATGCCAGTCAGCTTCCCCCCCACCCCCGCCACAGGTCTATCCTGGCTGCTTAGGATGTGAGCACAAAGGGAAAATGCCATTTGACAAAAGGAGACGTGGCTGTGATGGATTTATTAATAGCCCCTAATGCCGGTAATAGGCAATCTGTGATTCTGTGCTTAAGAATCTGTCAGGCAGATATTCCCGCGCCACATTAAGGATCCCACTCACAAATGCCTGTGAGCCTCCGTGTATTAAGGGAGGTGGTGGGAGAAGAGCGTTATCTCTAGGAAAACAAACAGAGATCCCCACCCCCAGCTCCTAGTCCCTCAGATGCTCCAGAGAACCCACAGTAAGTAAGTGAGCTGGGTGAGTCGCCTGGAGGCTCAAAGTTTCGCAGTGCATGGAAAACAGACGCTGGCATTCTTCATGCATTCTTCCTGTGTGAGCGCTCTAGAAAGAACCAGGGCTGGGGGGGCTGCTGCAGGCGGGGGCCGGGGCTGGGGAGCAGCGGAGGCTAGGCAACAGGAGATCCATTAGGGCCCTCTGGCTTCATTCATTACTATTTAGCTTAATTCAGAATTCAAAAAGCAAGAACATGTTCCCTATTGGCTATTTGGAAAATAATAGTAAGGGTGGGAAAAATTGCCCATAGTCCACACAAACATTAATAGCCTCTAATTTTTTTAAATTAGGGTTTTTAAAAAAAAAAAATATATATATATATATATATATATATTACAATATGTATTACAATAGACAAGGACACGGGTTCAAGTCTCTGGCCCCCACCTGCACTGGGGTGAGGGTGGAGCTTCAAGAGCAGTGAAGCAGGTCTGCAGGTGTCTCTCCTTCCCTATCTTTAGCTTCTTCTTCTCTTTCAATTTCTCTGTCTCTATCCAATAAAAAAATAAAATATTTTTAAAAAGACTTTTAACAGAGAAAAGGACTAGGACAGGAGCACTGTGTTTTCTGCTTGTGTGCTTTAATAGTTATTTATTCATTAGCACCAGAAAGAGAGAGAATGAGAGCATCACCCTGACTTAGTGATTCTGGGTATCAGACTTAGGACTTCATGCTTTTGAGTCTAATACCTTATCCACTGTACCACCTCCCAGACTGCCAGAAGCTCTGTTATATGCAGTGCTGGGGATCAAACCTACGGCCTCATAATACAAGTCCTGTATTCTACCTGCTGGGTCACCTCCCCAGCCTCTTAAAAGAAAATATGTTTTAGTTAAGGATGAGAGAGAGAGAGAGAGAGAGAGAGAGAGCTGCTTGTACATGTTACCATGTGCAAAGAACTGGGCTTGAGATCTCAGACACTTCACGAGCTGCAGTGTTCTCTCTCTCTCTCTCCCTCTCCCTCCTCTATTACTCCTTCCCTCTTAATTTCTGTCTCTAACCAAAATACATAGAAAATATTCTTAAAAAATGAGAGAGAGAGAACAAGAAAACCAGAGTTCTTATCACTCTAGCATATTTAATGCTGGGAATTGAACTTGTAAGCTTAGCACTCTACTACTCAGTCTTATTGATCATTATCATCTAAGTTCATTTCCCACATCTACGCTCGACCGGACCTGCCAATCTACGCGGAGATCTTCGCCCACCCTGTCCAACACTTGACGTCTCGTCACCAAATCTGGTCCCCTAGGCCTACACTGAACTTCTCTGTTCCAGACTCTTGGAAACAGAGTTGGCAGTCAGCTGAGGTCAAGAACAAACACCTCATCACAGACCCCTGCAAGCGTCAACCCGGCTTTGACCTAGCACGTTATGATTGGGCCCTCCTCAATCGCTATCGAACAGGCCATGGCCGGTGCGCCGCTATGTTCCATCGCTGGGGAGCCAGAGACGACCCGAACTGCCCCTGCGGCTCCAGACAGACTATGACCCACATAGTCAACGACTGCCACCTCTCCAGATTCAAAGGAGGTCTCGAAACTTTACATCAGGCTCAACCTGACACTGTTGACTGGCTACGGAAGAAGGGCAAACGCTAGAAGAAGAAGATTGATCATTATTCAATTTCTTTAAAAAAATTGCTTAACCTTAGTGAACTATAAAGTGATCAGAATCCAGAGAGAGAGATAAGAGGGGTACAGGGGCCAGATGGTGGCACACCTGTTTACGAGCATACATTACAGTGCGTAAGGACCTGGCTTCAAGCCCCTGGTCCCCACCTGCAGGGGGAAAGCTTTGCGAGTGTTGAAGCAGGGCTATAGGTGTCTCTCTGTTTCTCCCTCCTCCCCTCTCAATTTCTCTCTGTCTCTATCCAGTAATAAACAAATAAAAATATTTTTGAGAAAAGAGGGTACAATTCCACACAATCCTTACCACCGGAACTCCGTATCCTATCTCTTCCATTGGAAGCTCTCCTATTCTTTATTCCTCTGGAAGCATGGACCCAGGATCATTATGGTTGAAGAAGGTGGAAGGTCTGGCTTCTGTAATTGCTTCTCTGCTGGACATATGTGTTGGCAGGTTGATCCATACTCCCAACCTGTCTCTTTTCCTAGTGGGGCAGGGATCTGGGGAGGTAGGGCTCCAGGACTCATTTTGAGGTCGCCTGCCCAGGGAAGCCAGGGTGGCATCATGGTAGCATCTGCAACTTGGTGGCTGAAAAACATTAAGGTATAAAGCAGAAAAAATAGTTTAATAATCAGGAACCTAAAGGCAAGAATAGAGCAGATGATATTTGGGGAGTCTCCATTTTAGAAAAAGCTAGGACGTCTATTTTCAGTATTTTCAAGGGGCCCATGACTTTATGAATTTTTGCCTGCTGTTCCCACATCTTGACTGTTGTGAGCAGAGTTGCAGTGCACACTGGTTGTGTGTATGACTTTTTTATTTAGTATTTTAGTTTTATTTGTGTAGATGCTGAGGAGAGGGATTTCTGGATCACAAGACAGACCTATTCGTAAGTTTTGGAGAAAGTCCTCTACTGTTTTCCATGAGGGGATGGACCAATTTACTATCTCCCTGCCACCACCCCCCAGCAGTGTCAGTGCCCCTCCCCTCTTATTTCCCCATTGCTGGCCAGCACTGCTTGTTTTGGCCTTTGTGATGTGGGCCACTTCAAGGGCGTGAAGTGAAGGCTCAGCATTGTGCTGATTTGCCTTTCCTGATAATAAGTGAGGAGCCTTGTTTTTTGTGTCTGTCAGCCATCTGCCAGTCCTATTTGCTGAAGTGACTGCTCAGCTCTCCTCCCCTATTTTGATGGGCTGTTGATTGTGGTGCTATTGTCTGTCCTATTGTCTGTGGGATGTCTTCAGACACTCACTGCTTCCTGTTCACAGAGAGGCAGAGTGGTTTGCCCAAGGTCACCCAGCTTCTGAATATTTTTTTTTGGGGGGGAGGGATTGGAATCTAGTTCTTAAGAGTTTTCCATGGCTTGGTGGCATGTCAGGGCTTCAAGGTCAGCTCCCAGAAATCTGGTCAAGGGCCATTAAGGCCAGCTGGCCTCATCCATCCTGGGGAAGTGGCCTTTCTGAGCTGTGACCCAGCCCCCATTTCTGGCAGCTTCTGAGTATTTCTTGGGGAGACCTGCTTGGCTGAGTGGTTTCTCTTCTCCTCAGAGAGAGCCATCATTTGTTTCCTTTCAGGCAAGTGGGCAATTAGAGAGCCAGGCAGCAGGCCTGTGCTAATGGCCTTTGTTTGTGGCTCTGAATGCAGCTGCCAGGGTGGGCTGGGCATCGGAGGGCTGCTGGGCCCCAGGCTCTGGGAGCAGAGAGAGCGTGCAGTGTGACCACGCAGAAGGGCTTCCAGGCATGTGTGTTTGTGTGTACACATGTGTACATGCATATGAGTGTGTACACATGTGAGTGAGCACATGCATGTGTGTGATAAACTACAGAGGTGGGGACATGATTATGTCACCACAACCTGCTTCAACCCTTCCCTTTCCTAGCTGCTTCCGGTTTCCCTTCCCATGTCTTCATCCAATATCATCACTTCTTTTTTTTCTCCTTATATGTATGTTACAGGCTCCTTTTCGGGGAGTGTGGTTTGGAGGGGGTAATTCAGTTAGAGCAACAAACTAAAATAGGGCTGAAGTTCACTACCACAAACCAACAGTTAGAAATTCATGATCAACTACCTACTTAAAGAAAATAACTTGCTTTTTATTTGATAGGACAGAGAGAAATTGACAGAGGAGGGTGAGATAGAAAGGGAGCATGAAAGAAAGACACATGCTGACCTGCTCTACTGCTTGTAAAGCTTCCCTCCTGTGGGTTGGGACTGGGACTTGAACCTGAGTCCTTGAGCACTCAGCTGGCTGTGCCACTGCTGGACTCCCTCACCTACCTACTTTTTTTTTTTTTTGCCTCCAGGGTGATTGCTGGGGCTTGGTGCCTGCACTACGAATCCACTGCTCCTGGAGGCTATTTTTTTTCCCCATTTTGTTACCCTTGTTGTGCTTCTTGTAGTTGTTATTGGTGTCATAGCTGTTGTTGTTGGGTAGGACAGAGAGAAAAGAAGAGAGGAGGGAAAGACAGACAGGGGGAGATATAGACAGACACCTGTAGACCTGCTTCACCACCTATGAAGCAACCCCCCTGCAGGTGGAGAGCCGGGCGCTCAAACCGGGATCCTTAACGCCGGTCCTTGCACTTTGTGCCATGTGCGCTTAACCTGCTGCGCTGCTGCCTGACTCCCCACCCACCTACTTTTATACGCTTTTGTAAGTGCTTTAATACAAACACCTGAGGCCTGGAAATAGCTCACCTGTGTGAGGTCCTGGAGTAAGAGCCTTGGCACCCCATGGCAGCACCGTGGACAGAGATCACCATGGATGGTGGAGTGATGCAGTGATTTCTCTCTCTCAGTCTCCTCTCTCCATTCCCCCTTTTCAAGCTAAATTTTTTACAAATTGGACTAAGGAGATTGCTCAGCAATGGTATCACACAGGGAAGGGCCCTGTTGCTACATAAAAAAAATCTTTAAAAGGAGGCCAGGTAGTGGTACACCTTCGGATGGTGTGTCATGCATGGTAGCATCTGCAACTTGGTGGCTAAAAGGTGGTAAGATATAAAGCAGGACAAATTGTTTAATAACAAATTGTGGCAGAAGACATATCGCCATGGGTCTGGGAAGATATAGGAAGATGGACAACATATCTTTCTGGGCTGAGGAAGTAGTAAGGGACACTATTCCAATAGTAATGAGAGCTGGACTTTAGTACCCATTCAACTTTGAATCATGAAGACCGGGGAGGGGAGGGGATGGGGCTGGGGAGACAGTGTAATGACCGTGCCTGAGGCTGGTAAGTCCCCAGGTTCAATCCTCAACACCACTAAAGCCGAGGAACTCAAAATTAGGAATAGAGCAGATAAAATAGGGGACTTCGTGTGGGAGGAACCTAGCATGTCTATTTTAGGTATGTTCCAAGGGGCCCATGACTTTAGTAATTTTTGTCTGAGCCCGATAGCTATCATGCAGGTGGGCTAAAAATTTTGTCTGGGAAGATGGTATCAGAGTTGAGAATAGGGCTAGAAAGCTAGATTAGGGTAGAGAGTAGTTCCAAAATATGAGGAAAGTATATAAATACCATTAGCTATTTACCCCATCAATATGACCCAGGGCCCATATATATTCCTATTTAGCACAGTTGCCTTGTGTGACTTCTGAGTCTCTGTCAGTCTGAGCTCATAGTAGTCGGCCATCCTATTTCAAATGTAAACTCACCTCTTCCCAACATCTCTCCTTATCTCTTTAACCTTTCAGGTTATCACTAGACCTTATTCCCCCCCTTATGCTGTCATATTCCATAAGCTATAAGCTCCCTAAGGTCAAAGGTGTCTGTCTGTTTTGCTCACTGCTCTTTCTCCAGGACCCCAAACTCATTGTTCAGTAATATTAGTCAAACAGATTGAGTGAAGGATGAGAGCAAAGTGTCTCGTACATGCTTCTTAAAACAATGGGCACAAATAGGATCTTATTTTAGTGTCTGCCTCCTTGATTGCTTGGGTGGGGCTAAGCATATATGTGTGTGTGTGTCTGTGTGTATATGTGTGTATGTGTGTGTGTCTGTGTGTCTGTGTATGTGTGTGTCTGTGTGTGTATATGTGTGTATGTGTGTATGTGTGTATGTGTGTGTGTCTGTGTGTGTATATGTGTGTCTGTGTGTGTGTCTGTGTGTGTCTCTGTGTGTCTGTGTGTGTGTGTCTGTGTGTGTATGTGTATATGTGTGTGTGTCTGTGTGTATATGTGTGTTTGTGTGTGTGTATGTGTGTATGTGTGTGTGTCTGTGTGTGTGTGTGTCTGTGTGTGTGTGTCTGTCTGTGTGTGTATGTGTCTCTGTGTGTGTGTATGTGTGTGTGTGTGTGTGTATTTATTGGCTATTGAGGTTTTCTGTTTTGCAAACTGCGCCGTTTCTGTCTTGAGTTGTTTGTTTCATTCTTAGAACTTGCAGGACTACTTTCTATAGTTCTGTTTTTGACCCTTTGTTGGTTATGTGCCGTGCAAATATTTTCTCTATAATCAGTGGTGGCATATTTTCTTTGCTTATGGTTTTTTTTAAACATAAACTAAGCAATTCGAAACTTGCAGTTCAGTGAGAAGAGACATCCACTCAACAGAATATGTAGGATCTCCATTGGCTATAGGCCCTATGTACATGTGACCCACATACTTGCTCCCTATAGTACAACAGTACACGCCTTTACTTAAAGGACATAGTATGTGCAAGGGGAAACAAACAAAGAAGGAAGAGGATAAGGAATGGTATGATTTTCAATGGAGTGGCAAGGGAAAGATCCACAGAGAAAGTGACATTTGAGCAAGGACACAGGGTATGTATCTGTTAGTGTTGCTTCAGTGGCAAATTGAAGAAGTATCTCTGAGTTTATTCATTAAAAATTTATACGGGGTCTGGCGGTAGCTCAGCAGGTTGAGTGCACATGGCGCGAAGCACAAGGACCGGCTTAAGGATTCCGGTTCGAGCCCCCGGCTCCCCACCTGCAGGGGGGTCGCTTCACAAGTGGCGAAGCAGGTCTGCAGGTGTCTGTCTTCCTCTCCTCCCCCACTCCTCGTCTCCCCTCCTCTCTCAATTTCTCTCTGTCCTATCCAACAACATCAATAGCAACAATAACAATAATGACAACAACAAGGGCTGTAACAACAAGGACAACAAAAAATAAAATAATTTAAAAAATTTTATAGTATGTTTTAATTGAATTTAAGGTTGTGCTCATCCTATAAAGATGATGCGGGAGAGTCCCTGACTCAGAGCCGGTGTGTGGTGGCCAGGCCTTGGAAAATCTGGAAAGCAATCCAGAACCCAGGCAAGGCCTCTGCCTGTCCCCCTTTCTTCACCCTTGCTTCCGTTTCTTTGACAGATGGTGTTTCTCTGCCATTTCATCTTCATGGGTAGTGAAAGATGGCTGGTGACCCTGCTCAGGCCTTCTTGACTCAATCACAAAGGGTAAGTGGTTTTTTTGGTTCCAGCACTGAGTTTGCAGGGAGTGGAGTCTGATTGGTCCAGTTTGGAGGAAGGGCTTCACTCTGGTCCAGTCAGCAGCATGAATGGTCATTTATGTAAACAAGGTTGCAGGGTTTCCCTCCCCCATGGAATATGGGTATGGGGCTTAGAAGAGCCACTTGAAACATTGGTCATACATGGTGTGTGTGTGTGAGCAGAGCACATACAAGATCCTCATCTGCTGTTCCAAATGTTTGATGTGGCATTTTCATCTCAGTTCTCCCTTGTTTTGAATGAAAGGGACACTTGGAAATGTTTTTTTTTTTTTTTTTAAATTAACTACAGATAGTTTCCTCTGAAAACACACCATCCCTTGCCTGGTAATTTTAAATTCTTGCACCAGATGCCAATCACTGAAGGAAGAAGTCCATCTCATATCTGGACTGACCTGCAGATAAGAGGCTGTGTGAATCCTCTCTTCTCCTACTTAGTTCTGGCTCAGTACTGGTCCCATAAAGAAACAAAGGTCTCAGAATGGGGACTGCAAAAGGGCCATGGATCTTGCCCTCAGGGAATTTACAGCTTTATCGGAGAGGGAGATTAATTAACACCCAAAGAGTCAAAGATCATAATCCTGGAGAGGAGAGTGAATTAAAATGTAGAGTAAGGGAAAGGGTGTGGGCTGGGCAATTAGAACAGAAGTGGCATGATATAGAAAGGTAGAGAAAGGGATCAGAAGGTGCTGGGACAGAGTAGTCTGCACTCAGGTCCTGTAGTGGTAGGGAGCTTTGAGGGACGGAGAGGGAGCCAGGATGACTCATGAGAGAGGTTAGAGAGTTGGTTCAGGAAGGAACTTGGTCCTCCCCCCCATCCCCATACTTGGTCTTCTGAGCTATGAGGAAAATGTTGGTCCTTATTTAAGGAAACCTGCAAAGTCATTTAATAAGCTTCAGCCAGGGAAAAACAGTCATATCTGTGCCTTAGAAGAGGCTCAGGGTAGAGTTTGGGGCAGGGCCAAGGCAAATTGTCCAGTTGCCCAAGCCTTTGAGACAAGGGAAAAGGGATGCTGACGGTCAAGTATTGTGTAGGAGTCTGTACATGTGAAGGGAGATCTTGGAAGTTGTTTGTTGTGTGCTGCAATTTAACTGTGAGTCAGGGTAAGACTTCTGAGGGGGAGAAGTCTCTTATCACTCCCTCTAAGGAGCACAACTCCGCAAACCTCTTGTCGTCTTTCCCTTTGGTGCAGAAGATGGGATCTGGTGGAGTAGTGGGTTTTGAGTACAGAGAATTGTTCTTCATACGAATAGAGACAAACAAATCAAAAACAAAAGAAGCAAGCAAACTATTTCCAAGACTTGTGAGAACCATGATGGTTATCTTTGGGAGAAGGTAGAGTGGGGACACAGAAATTTGATGGTGGGTGTGGTATAGAATGATACACTGTAATCTTACAATCTTGCAACCTACTATTAATAAAAAAATTTAAAAGAGGCAGTAAGTCCTGCCTCTTGTAATCTTTAAAATTATCTTATTTTATTATATTTGTTTATTTTCCCTTTTGTTGCCCTTGTTGTTTTTTATTGTTGTAGTTATTATTGCTGTTGTTGTTGTCATCGTTGCTGGGTAGGACAGAGAGAAATGGAGAGAGGAGAGGGAGACAGAGAGGGAGAGAGAAAGACAGACACCTGCAGACCTGCTTCACCGCCTGTGAAGCGACTCCCCTGCAAGTGGGGAGCTGGGGGCTTGAACCTAGATACTTTCGCCAGTCCTTGCACTTCGCGCCATGCGTGCTTAACCCACTATGCTACCGCCCGACTCCCTAAAATTATTTTTATTTACTTATTATTGAATCAAGACAGAGAGAAATTGAGAGGGGAGGGGACATAGGAAGAGAGAGAGACAGAGAGACCAGCAGCCCCGCTTTACCACTTGTGAAGCTTTTCCCCTGCAGGTGGGGACCAGGGACTTGAACCTGAGTCCTTGGTACACTGTAATGTGTGTGCTTAACCAGATGTACCACTGCTGTCCCCGAGAATCTTAAGTGCACATGAAACCACAGGCCTGGCACTTATTGGCTGCCATGAGGTGGCTTTGTGAATGGGGGCAGGTGACCTTGTCAGAATTCCCTTTTATTGGCACCTTCATGGTGGCCATCAGGACAAATACATAAGCTACATGAGCACAGAATGGTGACATCAGAGGTCTTCAGCTCTCTGGCCGAATGGCCTGCTAGTCCTTATTTGGAAGAGCCACTGACATTCTGAACAGGAGGAATACACACAGCTCACTGCACCAGAGAAGTCTTATCCCAGGGCCACCAGCCTGCCTTGTAATCTAGGTCACTATCACTGGGAAAGCAAGGGTCTGCTTTCCCTAGCATCAATCACTGAAAACCAGTGGTATTAGGAAGATGCAGCTCCGGGTGACTCTCTGTTCTTGAATGATTGGGCCAAAATTGTTGCCTGACGACTACTCTGCTGTTGGGTCAATCAGAGTTCAAGAGATCAAGGAGAGACCTATTTTCCTGCGCGCCCAGTCAGGTAAAATCTCCACCTAGACACTTTTAGGTAAAAGGCAGGGCTATAATCTGTCCTTGGTCTGTTGGAAATGAGGGCACAGTGCACATGTAGACAGCTTTAAATGTTCCCCGTGATTAATGGGGTGCAGGAACTATTGGATCGTATTGATGGTGGTGGGAGACATGTTGCCATGGGTCTGGGAAGATGTAGGAAGATGGACAACAGATCTTTCTGGGCTGGGGAAGTAGAAGGGGGACACTATTCTAACAGTAATGAGAGCTAGACTTTAGTGCCTATTCAACTCTGAATCGTGAAGTCCTGGGAGTGGGCTGGGGAGACAGCATAATGGTTCTGCAATATGGCTTTCGTGCCTGAGGCTGGTAGACCCCCAGGTTCAATCCCCGACACCACCAGAGCTAAGCAGTGCTCTGGTTGGACTCTCTCTCTCTCTCTATCACTTTCCCTTTGTATCTGTCTCATTAAAATAAAATATAAGAGCTGCAGATACAGCATAATGGTTATACAAAAGATTTTAATGCCTAAGGCTCCTAGGTCCCAAGTTCAATCCCCAGCACCACCATAAGCCATAAACTAGGGATGAACAATGTTCTGGTTTCTCTCTTATGTGTCTTTCTCTCTGTATTTCTCTCTTTATTTCTCATTAAAATAAAATAAATTATATTAATAAAATAAAATATTAAAAAAACAAGTCCCGGGAGGAACCTCAGCAAAACATTCCACCTAGCTTTTCTTTAATCTTAAAGTTTTTTTTCTGAGAGTCCTCAAAGTTTCCCCAGTCAAATTGTTGGAGTAGACATCTTGGGATAATGGGAGAAGAGACTCGATAGCGTGCACCTGATAGGCATCACCTGGGAGCTTGTGACGAATCAGCTGAGGGCTGTGATCTCATCAAGTGCCCACCCACTGTTACTTAATCTGGGCAGGTGGGTCACAATGACTAAATCATCCTGTATAGGTAAGAGCTGGCAAACCATGGACAATGGGAAGAGAGGGACTAAAACATTATAAAAGCCCAGAGCGGTATAAAAATTTGCTCTGGAGACTGTCTGCTCTGAATGCTCTCCCAGGGTGTATTTGACCTTCATCTCCTTGTTTCCTTACTGAACTCTGCCAGCTTTCTCTTGACATGCTGATGGTGCTTGTGCTTGATCATTCAATTCTGTGGCATGGGTAAACATCTAGAAGACCCACTGGGGAGGGGCATCCTACATTTTCTGACAACAACATGTGAATGGTGACATGAGGTGTACTTAGCAGGGTGATTTTCCCTGAGGCAGGTGGACTTTGCCTCCATGGAACTACTTCCCACCTACTGGGATTTTGAGCCTTTCCCCCTCTGTCTGGTTTGTGTTTAGTCACCATTGAGGGAACAACGTCTGCGCACCTGCATGGATCCCGGTGTTTGACACCACCTGTCCCATTCAATCCCACAAGGCAGGCGTGATGGTATGTTTCCCTTTAAAGATAAGAAATTTAGACCTCAGAGAGTTTAAATAACTCACCCAAGGTCACAAAACCAGGAAGGGGCAAAGCCAAAATAATGCCACAGTCTGCTGAGTTCAGAGCAGGTGTGCTTTCTTCCTTCCTTTTTTTCTCTCTCCCTTTCTTTCTTTCTTTCTTTCTTTCTTTCTTTCTTTCTTTCTTTCTTCTTCTTTTTTTTTTTGTTAGGTGAAAATAACCAGTTCCTTTCATTCGGCAATGGATGAAGCACAGAACTCTTCAGAAAGAGCTTAGCGTTGCAAAACCAAGCATCCTGGAATGAAATGGTGGGGGGGGAAATCGCATTTCAAAAGAACATAACAAGGTTTTTAAAAAACGTGTCTCTGTTCATTGGTTTTCTTCTTTCCCCTCATTATGAAAGCAATTCATGTTCACTGTGGAAATTTGGAAAATGCAAAAAAAAAAAAGTATAAGGAAGAAAATAAAAATCACCCTAATCTTATTACAGAGAGAAAATTGCGGTTAACATTTGTTTTATATCCTCCCAGAATTTTTTATATGCCTAAATGTACATATGTATTTTTTAACATAATTGAGATTATCCTGCCAAATTACTTCCCAGAAAGGTTGAACTAATTTACAATCCTACCAGCAGCGTTTGAGTCTACTTCCTTCACCCGGGCCAGCCACATAAAGTGTTTTCTTTTTGTCTTTGCTAATTTAATAGGCTTAAAAGGTGGTGCTTATTTTCATTTGCATTTCTTTGATAACTGAGTAGAACAAGTTAAAAAAACTCATAAGCTTATTAGATACTTGTATTTGTTCTGCTGAGAATTGTTTTTTGTTCATTTTTTTCTACTGCAGTTTTCATCTGTGAAATGTTTCTTATTGATTTGTGAGAGCTCTTTACATATGGCAGAGCTTTAACATTTGTCTTGGGACCATTTGGATATACTGTTTTCTCCCTGGTCTTCCATAGTCAGTATAGTTTCTTTTAATTTTTAAGTTGGCTGTTTGACTTCATTTGACATATGGATTTGGAGGGAGCAAAAATAGAAAGGATCTTTTAAAATTAAGGTTAATGTAGCTTTATTTTTCTAGACGATAAAGAAATATGGTTTAAGACTTTAGTCAAGCATCGTAGATCATTCCCCAGCCCCTCTCTCTCTAGTGGTCCCCAAGCATAGCTGCAAGCTACCATCACCCATATCAAACAGATATCTCAATGCCCAGACCATACCTGGAACCAGTAAAACAAAACATGGGCATGAGCAGAGGGGAGGCACGTAAACAGGAGATTGAACCTGGGAATTAGCACTTTAGTTTAAAAAAAAAAATCACTTTATGGGAGTTGGGCACTAGTGCAGCAGGTTAAGCACACATGGCGAGAAGCACAAGGACCAGCTCAGGCCCCCGGCTCCCCACCTGCAGGGGAGTCGCTTCACAAGCGGTGAAGCAGGTCTGCAGGTGTCTGTCTTTCTCTCTCCCTCTCTGTCTTCCCCTCCTCTCTCCATTTCTCTCTATCCTACCCCACAACAATGGCAATAACAACAATAACAACAACAAGGGCAACAAAATCGGGGGGTGGGGGAAATGGCCTCTAGAAGCAGTGGATTCATAGTGCAGGCACTGAGCCCCAGTGATAACTCTGGAGGCAAAAAAAAAAAAATCACTTTTTTGAGGAAATTCTGATTCATAAGATGTTTGTTGTCACAGGGCTATAGTTTCACATCTTTCCATGATAGGTATTGTAAACTCAGCCCTATACTCAGCCACCACCCACTGTCTCACCTCCCTCTACCACATGGCACTGAGTTCCCAAACCTCTTTCTTTTTCTTTCTTTTCTTTTTTAAAATTTCTTTATTGGATTAATGTTTTATAGTCAACAGTAAACACAATAGTTTGCACATGCATAACATTTCCCAGTTTTCCACATAACATACACCCCCCACTAGGTCCTTCTCTTCCATGATGTTCCAGGACCTGAACCCTTTCCCCCCACACACCCCAGAGTCTTTGACTTTGGTGCAATACACCAACTCCAGTCCAAGTTCTGCTTAGTGTTTCCCTTTTGATCTTGTTTTTCAACTTCTGTCTATGAATGAGATCATCCCATATTCATCCTTCTGTTTCTGACTTATCTCACTTAACATGATTCCTTCAAGCTCCATCCAAGATGGGGTGAAGAAGGTGAATTCAACATTTTTAATAGCTGAGTATTGTTCCATTGTGTATATAGACCACAGCTTGCTCAGCCACTCATCTGTTGTTGGACACCTGGGTTGCTTCCAGGTTTTGGCTATTACAAATTGTGCTGCTCTGAACACAGATATACACAGATCTTTTTGGATGGGTGTGTTGGGTTCCTTAGGATATATCGCCAGGAGAGGAATTGCAGAGTCATAGAGTAAGTCCACTTCTAGCCTTCTGAGAGTTCTCCAGACTGCTTTCCACAAGCCCCAACCCTATTTTAACTTCCACTTTGAGCCCTTGGATCTGGATTAGCTTTTTCTCCTCCTTCTCTTTCTCCTCTGCTTCCTCTTCCTTTTCTTCCTCTTCCTCCATTTCCATCTCCTTCTCCTCATTATTATTATTATTATCATCATCATCATCATCATCTCTGGGGCTTCACTGAACCAGGATGACTTTTTTGGAGATAGATAGATAGAGAGAGAGAGAGAGAGAGAGGGATGGAGGGAGTGTATGTGGGGATGGGGGTTGGGTGGAGGGAGGTATCATAACACCAAAATTTCTTCTAATGTGGTGAGGGCTGGTCTTGAACCTGGGCTGAATCTATATTTTAAAATAACACACCCACCAGATATGTGCAATGTGAAGCCACAACTGAGGGTCACTGCTTTATTCCATCTCCCCCACATCATGGAAAGGATCCCCAGATGTGATGCTGACACTAATACAAGTCTGCAACAGTGCAACATCCAGCCACTGCCCAACCATGGACTACAGCACAATCCCCAAAATGAACCTCTTTCTTCTTGGAGAATAAGTCAGGATTGTGGTGAGGCCAGGCAGGGCTCCTGGGGGTAAGAAGTCTGTGTGCTCTGGAGGAAGGGGGAACAGCACAGGAGGGGGGTGGTGAGGTTTCTGATCGCAGTCTTCTGGGAAAAGAAATGCAGAAGGGAGAGAACTCAGTGCGGAGCCTGGGTTTTATTATCTCTCTCATACTTGTGAAGAAACTCTGGACCAGAGTTCAAGCTGGTTGCTCAAGGTCAGCCAGAAATTTGTAGGCTCAATTATCTTGCTCTAAATTGTGAGAGAAGGGACATGCTCTGGGTACTGGGTCTCCCCTTGGGTGGAGGTTTGATGGAGCTCTTTCTGTTATATGAGGGGCTGGCCCTGGATCTGGGGGCTAAGATCTGGGTCCTCTGGTGGTTGTGGGTCTGTTCATGGATATCTCTTTGGAAGAATCAAGGAATACTTCATGGATCAGCTGTGCAAACTTTATCTTGAAGTGCTGTAGATAGTGTGCAGGAACAGAGTTTGAAGTGCGGGTATCTTGCGTAATCATGGAAGGTCACGGAGAGAAACACTGCATCTGGGTTCTCTTCCTTACTTTACCCTCAGCCCTAGTCTCACCTGGACTCAACTTTCCATCAGTCCATTGACATGGCCTGCCTTTTCTGTTGGACTTCTTCTGTCTTCCAGGTGTGGCTCCCTTTCTAAAGCCCTCCCCTTTGTCAAAGATGCTTCCTAGTGACCTCTTTGAATCCATCCCTTCTCACAGAGGAAACAAATGACAATAGAAAAAGAAAAAGGCCATAGTCTCAGTCCTGGCTAATTGGGATTCAGAGCCCCCAGCCCTCAGCTTCTCCTAACATATCCTTCCAGGGTCTAATATGCATTTATTTATGTAGTGCTAGGGGAATGAACTCAACACCTTGAGTTTGTAGGTTAAGAAGGCAGAGGGGCAGTGGTGGTGCCCTTGGTTGAACACACATGTTACAATGCTCAAGGACCCCAGGTTCAAGCCCCCGGTCCCCACCTGCAGGGGGAAAGCTTTGCGAGTGTTGAAGCAGGTCTGCAGGTGTGTCTCTGTTTCTCTCTCTCTCTCTATCACCCCCTTCCCTCTCGATTTCTGGCTGTCTCTATCCAATAAATAAATAAATAAATAAAGATAATAACAAAACAAAACAAAATTAAAAAAAGAAGGAAGAAGAGGAGTAGAGGGGGGAAGCAAAAAAGGGAGGAGGAGGAGGAGAGACAGAGAGAGCCCTTGGTGCTGCTCCCAGTGCTGCCTGTGGTGCGGGTGCTTGAATCCAGGGCCTCATGCATGATAGATAGCACACGTGCTGTGTTGGGTGAGCTACCTCCCAGGGCCCTGTCTGCACTCTGAATAACTGGGAGTACTGGATACTGGCTATGAGTCTCTTGTCTCACTCTTCTTCATCTCTGAGAAGTTGATGAAAACATCTAAAACCAAATAAGCTATTTTGGGGCTGCTTTTTGTTTGGAACTGCTCAGGTGACCAGACCATTCCTTTCTGGGGACACAAATAGTTGCCTAGTCACTTCTAGGCCATTGTTTTATTTTTAAAGAATGTGGGCCCATAGCCACATGGACAAAGAGACCAAGGTGACCTTCCTGAAGCCTTGCAAAGACCAAAGCACAATGTCCTGTCAGTTGGAGGTTGAATAGCAGCTGGCTTGGAAGCACTCACTGTGTGAAGTCTTTACCTCCAAGAATAATATCTAAAAGCTGGGTACCAGTGTGATTGGCCATTTTTGGGTGAAAAAATTGAGGTGAACAGTTGGAGCCCATAAAGTTCAGGATCACCCCTGCTCAGCAGCAATGGAACACTCTGCTCTGTCTGCCTGCCTCTCCCACAGTGGCCTGGCCTTGGCAGTGTGTCCCCAGAGGCCTGTCCATCACCACCAATCGCCCCTTCCTACACCTTCTTACCCCCACCCTCTTCTGGAAAGCTGTCTCTCAGAGCCTTCCCTCATCAGAGGGTGACAGTGTTCCTCTCCAGGGTGGCTCTAGGCGTGTAATTACTAATCAGATATAGGCAATCAAGCTGCGTTTCTACCCCCCTTCTCCTCCTCTCAGCCCCTCCAGGGACACCTTTCTGGGGGGAAGGTGACTCCTTCTGGAATTTAGATTAACATCAACAACTGGGGTGGGGGCTGGGGGGACGACAAAGAAAGGCATCAAACCTGTTTGCAAATTGCAGATGACAAGGCATCTTCCTTGCTGGTTTGCTCTCTGCTATTTTAAGGGGCCTCATTTAGCATAATATTTGCATCGTTTGTGTCTTACCCGATAATTAGGAGTAGAGACAAATTCTTCCTGTTCCCAGACTAAGGGCATTGGGGTGGAGAATAAAGGAAGCCATGAAGTTGGAACTCAGGCCATTAAGTCTTTCAAAGTAAATGCTCCATGCCCCTAGGCCTCCTCAACACACATGCACATGTGCACACACACGCAGTCATCAGGTCCTACTAACATTCCCCGAACACCAGACATTCTGAACTGGGATCATCTCTCTTTGTTCCGCCCTAGGGAGCCCCTGCCCTGCCCCTCTCTTAAACTCCTACAGAATCCCGCACTTATGGAATCACTTGTGCATTTGCTTTCTCCTGCCTTTCTTTCCTCTGAGATGCCTATGACTTTCAGATTAAAGGAAGAATTGGAGGGGTGGCAGAGGTTGGCTCAGTGTGGCTGCCCAATACCCAGTCACCACCCCTCTCCTGCAGGATCTAGCATCTTGATTTTCATCTGAAAACCTAGCCCTCCTCCCATCTCACTGCAACAGCCAGAGCTGTTCAATAGGCTTTCTGTAGTGGTGGAACTGCTCCGTACTATAGCTGAGGGGCCCCTTGTAATTGGTTGGGACCTCCAGACAGGGCCTGGATGGGCCACCTGTTGGTCTGGTTTCTCCTGACATAATTGACTTCACCTGTAGTGACAACTGCAGCACCGAGTCAGTGGTTGAGTATACCTAAACACAGAATACTGTTATCCTTTATTAAAAAGCTCTGTCACTACTGGCCTTCCCAGGAGAGAGTGACTGTGCCCTTAAGGGGCCTTTTCCACATGGCCCAGGAATGAGCCACCCACAGGTGCTGGCTTTCTCTCAAGAATGAACACCTTCTGACTCAGTTGCTTATGTTAAAGAGGGCAAATCAAAGTCTTAAAAGCACATGGTAGTGAGAGATGCTACCAAGGGCTCAGGACTGAAGCTCAGTGGAAGTCCTGTGTGCTAGTGATATAGAAAGTCACACTCTGGGAGCATGGAAAGAGGATAGTGGCTATGTCTGGGGGAGGATTAGGACTAGAGGGCCCTAAACCCCAGCTCTACCAAGACCTGGAATCTTTGTAACCAGGAACCTTTCCTTGAGCCTGTCACTGAGAGGGAAGAGAATTTGGAGGCAAGTGAGGAAGTTGGGTCTTGTGTTTCCCTTACTTAGAGGGACAAAAAGGAAGTGGTAATAGTGGAGGTGTGGCTTAGAAAGGAAGAGAGGCGGGGCCTTAGAAAGTATATAAAAGAGCTCAGCTTCCTTAACAACTTCACCATCCCCCCCAAATGAGTCACACATCTCTATGCATATGCATTTTCTTTTTCCTTCCCTCCTTCCCTCCTTCCCTACCTCTCTCCCTCCCTCCCTCTCTCTCTCTTTCCTTTCCTTGCTTTCTTCCTCCCTCTCTTTCTCTTTCTCTCTTTCTTTCTTTCTTTCTTTCTTTCTTTCTTTCTTTCTTTCTTTCTTTCTTTCTTTCTCCACCAGGGTTATCACTGGGACTCAGTGCCAGCACTTTGAATTCACCACTCCTGGAAGCCATATTTTCCATCCATTAGCTGGGACAGCTATTGAGAGAGGAGTGGGGGAGACATAGAAGGAGAGAGACAGACACCTGCAGACCTGCTTCACCACTTGTGAAGCTTCCTTACTGCCGGTGGCAAAACAGGGACTCAAATCCTTGTGCTTAGTATGATACGCACTTAACCGGTGCAACCACCACCAGGCTTCCCGCCTTTTCACTTTCCTAAGTAAAGGTTTATGTCTGAGACCAAAGTTCTTTGCAGTTCTTTGGGGGAACAAAACTGTGTCGAACCAAATACCATAGGGGAAGACCTCTTAGATCTCCTAAATGTTCACTCACAACATTTATGCAAAAGACTTTCGTACCTGAGGCTCTGTGCATCCAAGTTCAGTCCCTGGCATCACTGTGAAGCAGAGCTGAGCACTGCTCAAACTAGTTACACTTTGCCACACCAGCTTTAGTGTGGTAGGAAACTGCTTTATTGCTGGTCCAGTCTGCACTCAGAGGCTGGAGTCTGTTAACTCAGGTCAACTTCTTGCTCGCCATGGAGTGTGGGCCTCTTATACAGACAGAAGTGAGGGAGGAAGTAGGAAAGCTAGGACCTGGATCTGGGGACAGTCAGGGAGTGGTGGAAGACACCCCAAATCTTCTTATCTTTAGGACCATGGCTCCTGAAACGTCCTTTTACAACAAAGCTCACTGTGGGTCTTGATGATTCTTTATCATTCCAATTGGACAAAGCTAGAAAGATCTGGGGCTGTCTTTCTGTTTTCAGATGAGGCTTCAACACTGTAACTGCTAGAGGTAAATTCAACCTAGTTTCCTCTCTCCCAGGTCACCTCAGACAGTCCTTTGGGGCCTGGTTTCAGGACTACTCTGTCGCTCTTTTCATCTTCCCACCAGGTATCAGGACAGAATTCTTTTTAGAGGAGATATAGAGACATTGCCTCCATCTCTTTCATCATTGGATCCTCAAGCGTGATGTGGAATCCCATGCTCTTTCAATATCCTTTTAGAAAATGTGACTCCTTTCAAATTTCCACCAGTTTTTTTCCACCAGGGTTATCACTGGGCTCTGTGTCTGCACTATTCCTCCACTTCTGAGAGGACAAAGAGAGAGGGGGGAGAGGTGAGGCAGCACCACCCCACCACTGTGAAGTTCCCTGCCCAAGTGCCCCCATATGGTGGCTGGGGGATTGAACGTAGATCCCTGTAATGGTAAAGTGTGTTCTCTGCTAGGTCAGTCATCTCCTGGTTGCCCACCATTCAGCTTTTTAAGAGCCCATCAGTGCCTGAAATGGGATTTGCCAGTAGTTAAGGATGTAGACTTGGTAGTTAGACATAACTGATTTTATTTGTTTATTTATTTATCATTGAATAGAGACAGAGAGGAATCGAGAGGGGAGGGGGAGATAGAGAGGGAGAGAGACAGAGAGACACCTGTAGCCCTGCTTCACCCCTTGTAATGTGTCCCCCTGCAGGTGGGGACCAGGGGCTTGAACCTGGGTCCTTGCTCACGGTAATGCGATGTGTGCACTTAACGCGTGTGTCACTGCTTGGCCCCAATAGTTTTCTTTTTTCTTTTTTTTTAAATGATTTTGCCACTGATGCACTTTATGAGCTTAGTTAAATTTTATAACATCCATAAGCCTTAGTAGTCTAAATTCCCAATGTGAGTAAATGATGTGACAGACAGTGCTGGTTCCTTAGCCAATATACCCATGTCTCATTTCCTTTTCTCATGATCATCTCCTTGTTACAGGGGTTAAAAAAAAAAAAAAGAAAAAAAGAGCCAGATGATGTCTGGAGCCGTGGTAGCCATCTTGTGTCCATGAGGCAATAAATATGTGAATTGATAACCAACACTCTGAGGATGATGGGAGGGTCATCAGTCTCCTGTAAGAACCTAGACCCTTAATTCTTTCATTGGTATGCTCAACCAGCACTGGGGTATTCAGTTTCTCTGTAAAGAATGTCCTTATGACTGAGGCCATTGGTAGACAAGTTTCTTGTTATTGGCAGCTAAAACCCTTATACATAATACATCAGGCTCAGACCTACAGCCTGTTGTGAAGAATAGATAATAAAATGCATGAAGAATTCTTTGCCTCAGCCCGAGAACATGATAAACAAATAATAAACCAGCACTTATTATTGACGGGAATAAATACTCAGAGGTCCACCGGTGAGATGGGAGGAAGCACTGGCAAACTGATGGGCTGTACAACTCGGTTCTCCCTTCCTACCTGGATGGCCGTGTGGATTATGACATGTTAGCACAAAAAGTCCATCTTTGGGCTTCCATTCAGCGTGGTGTCTTTCGTTTTCAAGGTAAACTGATCCTGAGAACAAGGAAGAAACTGTGCCCATGTCACATAATATGGCTTTTGAGGGAAATCGGTGGCAAAACTGGACTCTCTGGGTGGGTCTTAGAGACCAGAGCCTGTTCATTGGTAGAAAAAAGTACTAGGGGCCTAGGCACAGAGGGAGAGAGGGTGGGGGGGGGGATGCACTTATTAGAGGGAAGGTGGGAGTGACTGGTGGGCAAGGAAGTCAGACTGGTGACATTTCTCACAGACCAGCAGCTTTTCTTTTTAATTGGGGGTTAATGGTTTATAGTAAATATAGTTGTTGATACATGTGTAACATTTCTCAGTTTTCTGCCAAACATTCTCACCTTCAGCCTAGATCCTCCTCTACCATCAGGCACAAGGATCTGAAAACTCCCTCCCCTCCCCAGAGTCTTTGACTTTGGTGCAATACACCAACTCCAGTCCAAGTTCTGCTTAGTGTTTTCCCCTTTCTGTTCCCATTTCTCAACTTCTGTGTATGATTGAGATCATGCCATATTCATCTTTCTCTTTCTGGCTTATCTCACTTCAAACAATTCCTTCAAGCTCCATCCAAGGTGAGGTGAAGAAGGTGAATTCATCATTCTTAACAGTTGAGTAGTGTTCTATTGTGTATATAGACCACAACTTGCTCAGCCACTCATCTGTTGCTGGACACCTGGGTTGCTTCTAGGTTTTGGCTATTACAAATTGTGCTGCTATAAACATAGGTCTATACAGATTTTTTTGGATGGGTGTATTGGGTTCCTTAGGATATATCCCCCAGAAAGGAATTGCAGGCTCATAGGGTAGGTCCACTTACGGACTTCTGGGAGTTCTCCAGTCTGCTCTCCATAGGGTTGGACTGATTTACATCCCACCAGCAGTGAAGGAGGGTTCCTTTGTCCCCACAATCTCTCCAGCATTTGTTGTTACTGTGCTTTCTGAGATGAGCAGCTTCTTATACCCAGTGAAGGAGAAAGCCAGGGGTGGGGGATGCGGGGTGGGCAGTGGGCAGGGTGGCTGGTTGGGTTGTGTATTGGCTCTGCTGCTGTTGGGGCTCAGTTATATCTTGTCTGGTTTGGAACTTTAGGGCCTATAATGGTCAATTCCCCATTGCCAGGCCTGTGACAGAAGTTCCAGGAAGGTCAGCAGCTCTGATGGTCACTTCCTCATTCCACAGAGCTCTCATTCATGCACATTCAGTGGCATCCATTCCCCTTCCAAGGAGTTTGCAGGCTGATAAGAGGCCGTTGTAGAAGGAGGCATCACCTAAGGAAGAAGTAAGCGTGAAAAGTGTGGCCAACCGTGCCCATGGACAGAGGCATGGTGCTCAGTGCGCATGACTCAGCATTTTGCTCCTTTGTCAGATGGGCAGGAGATGTCTTTGGGGAGTGAGGAGGGTCTTAGCTGGAAACTCCTGCCCTGAACAGTGGTACCCTTATATCCAGTGGCTCTTCCATTCATTGCTCATCAATTCATTTCCTCAAGAATCCACCAGAGACCAGGCAGTAGCACATCCAGTAGAGCACACATGTTAACAGTGCAGTGCACAGGGCTGGGCGGTAGCACAGCGGGTTGGGCGCATGTGGCACAGAGCGCAGGGACCGGTGGAAGGATCCCGGTTCAAGCCCCCGGCTTCCCACCTGTGGGGTAGTTGCTTCACAGATGGTGAAGCAGGTCTGCGGGTGTCTATCTTTCTCTCCCCCTCTCTGTCTTCCCCTCCTCTCTCCATTTCTCTCTGTCCTATCCAACAGCGAACGACATCAACAATAACAATAATAACCACAACAAGGGCAACAAATGGGGGGAAAAATGGCCCCAGGAGCAATGGATTTATGGTGCAGGTACAGAGCCTCAGCAATAACCCTGGAGGCAAAAACAAAAACAAAAAAACAACAGTGCAGTGCGCAAGGACCCAGATTCAAAATCTCAGGCCCTACTTGCATGGAGGAAGCTTTGTGAGTGGTGAAGTAGGGCTGCAGGTGTCTATCTCTCTCCTTCTCTATATTTCCCTCTTCTCTCACTTTATCTGTCTCTATCTAAAATAAATAAATAAATCACTTTTAAACGTTGAGAAAAGAACTTCTTACTGGTGAGCTGGGCACAGGGCAGCTGTTGTTAGCATGTTGTGGGGGGGTGGTGAGTGGAGCAGGCAGTGCACAGGAGAAAGGGCTATGGCCTTCCCAGAGCAGAGCCCTGATGCCTGGCTGATGGAACTGTCCAGCATGTTAGGGTTCTTGTAGGACCCACCTGTCACAGGCGTTCCTTATCGGCTTGGCTCCTCAGAGACGTCCCATAAAGCTGACGATAGCTCTCCCCTCCTCCCTTTGCTGGGAACATCTTTAGAAGATCTTCTTTGCTCCGTATCATGGAGACAGTTTTGGAAACATTCATACTAGGGGGGCTGGTGGGACAGAATTGTTTTGTGATGGCAGGAAGGGCATGGAGTATTTGGGGGGGGCAGGAAGACCCTGAGATTCTAGTGGGTGGAGTATGGGTCCAAATGTGAGAATCCAGGCTAGGGTCTGAGTGGTGGTACACCGGACTGAGTGTACATTTTATAGTATATATGATGAGGGTCTGGGTTTGAGCCCCCACTTCCCACTTGCAGGGGGAGGCTTCATAAGCAATGAAACAGTGTTGCAGGTCTCTGTCTCTCTATATCTCATCTCCCCTTTTGTCTTGATTTCTCTCTCTCTATCCAAAATAAATAAAATATTTAAATAAATAATTTTAAAAAGAAAGAAAAACCTTCAGAAAAGAAAGAAAAAAAGGAAGGAAGGAAGGAAGGGAGGAAGGTTAGGGGGCCAGGTGGTAGCACACCCGGTTAAATGCATAGTACTATGTACAAAGACCCATGCAAGGACCTGGGTTTGAGCCCCTGCTCCCCACTTGTAGTGAGGATGCTTCATTAGCAGTGAAGGAGGTCTGCAAGTACCTTATCTTTTTTTCTCTACTCTATCTCTCCCTCCCCTCTCAATTTTTCTCTGTCCTATCCAATAAAAATGGGGGGAAATGTTTGCCAGGAGGGGAGGATTCATTGTGCTGGCACTAAGCCCTAGTGATAACCCTGGTGGCAGAAGAAAAAGAAAGAAAGAAAGAAAAAAAAAAGAGAAAGGAAGGAAGGATGAACATAGAATTTCATGTCAGAGAAGCTTGCATGCAAATTCTCTGCTTGGTCCTAGCTGTGCAAGATTGTGAGTCACTGCCCCTCTCTGTGCTTCAGGTATCTGTGAGATGGGATGCCACTTGTAGTGTGTGTGTGTGTGTGTGTGTGTGTGTGTGTGTGTGTGTGTGTATGTGTATGTGTGTGTCGACAACACATGCTTATGTAGAGCTTTGTGCATGGTGACTGGCACTCAGTAACACAAGGATTGGACCCAGCTGGATCCCTGGGGGAAGTGCATTCCAGTCAGAGGGAGCAGCCACTGAGCTGTGGAGACAGAGCATGCTGAGCATGCTGGGTGTGTTCTAGGAGCGACAAGGAGGCAGTCTGATGCCAGCAGAGTAGGTCAAGGGAGAGCAGTAGGGGATGTGGGCAGAGATAGCTGGAGCCAAATAAGAGAAGCTTGACTCAAATTCTTTGCTAATGGCAGAGACTTTGACTGTTTCTCAGAGTACTCTGTGAACACCACTGGAAAAGCCTAGAAAAGTAGAGGCATCTGCTTCAATTTGTTTCCAAAGGAAGAAAACCATAGCACAATGCTATTGTCTTGAGAATGGGCTACAGAGGGGCCAGGATGGAGCCCAGTGAGGGGGGTACTGTGGTGGCCAGGGAAGACGTGGCTGGGACTCGGGGAGGCAGTGAGGAGTCCAGTGCAGGATATGGAAGGTTTTCAGCAAGTTACAAGGTGTCTGCTCTGCCTTTCACAGCCACCTGGGTCACCAGGGCTTGTGTAGCTGTGTAGCACACCCACCCACCCCGGCTCCACCTCCACCGTGGCTCTGCCCTCATCAGACACACACGTCTGCTCTAGGAGTCACCACAGCCAGTGACTTCTGTGTCTCTGGCAGGAACATCAGCAGAAGCTTTTATCTTAATTAGGTTACATGTCGCACCATCATCCGTCCGTCTTCCCGGATTAATTTAGGGGAGAACACGAGGGTGATGCTGGAAGGGAAGACAGCCCCTGACTGATAACTATGAATCAGGACAGACTGGTTAGAGTCTCCAAAGCCTCATCAGAAAGGAGGAGGGCGGGGAATAGTATTTGTTGATGACGTTTTTGTGACGAGAATGTATAGGCTGTCTTGAGGTGGGGGCTGGATGGCTCAGGAATTGCTGCAGTGGGCTAAGCCTGCCTTAATGGGGGAACTCCATCTGCACCCCTCACACTTAGGGCACTGATCATATTACCAGGCTGGTCAGAATACCGGGATCTGGAAATTCCACTGATGCCTGTAGGAGGAGTGGCTTGTGTGGGCTTTCAAAGCTGGATGTGACATGGTGTGTCTTCCTGAATGTGCAGTAGATTTTCACCAGCATAAATTCAGAAAGAAGGAGGGGAAAGTGGAAGGCAGGGAAGGACAAAGAAAATAAGGAAGGAAGGGAGGGAGGGAGGGAAAGAGATAGGGAAGAATGAAAAAAGGAAGGAGAGGGGGCCAGATGGTGGCGGTGCATCTGGCTGAGCACACATATTACAGTGCACAAGGATCCAGGTTTGAGACCCTGGGCCCCACCAGCAGATGGAAAGCTTTGTGGGTGGTGAAGCAGTGTTGCGGGTGTCTTTGTTTCTGTTCTTCTCTATCTCACACTTCCATCTTGATTTCTGACTGTTTCTATTCAATCAATAAATAAAGATAAAAAATAAAGAAAAAAAGGAAGGAGAAAAAGAAAGGGGAGAGGGAGGAAAGAAGGGAGAAAGGAAAGGAAGAACAGGAAATGGAAATAAGGGGGGAGAGAGAGAATGAGAGAGGGGGGAGGAAGAAGGAGAGAGAAAAGAGAGGAAGGAGGAAGGAAAAAAGAAGGGATTAAAAAAAAAAAAGAAAAAAGAGAAGAACTTAGATCCCTAGCTCAGGCCCACCAAGTTGTAACCTGCTGAAACTCCACTGGCCTGGGACAGTGGATCTCTGTCCAAGGTTCTGAAATTCCCCAGCACTCTTCTTTTCTTGATGCCAACTTCTTGCTTCTTTCCTCAAGTTTTAACAAGTATTTAATAGAACACATACCACACCCACCTCAGATCTTACTACCAACCCCAAGATTTAACAGTAGACAAAGTGGATGAAAAACCCTTGCCCTCATTGACCTCACCAATGTGTCCTGAAGTCTCAACTCCCCAGAACTCTACCCCACAAGGAGAAGGGGTAGGGTTCCACCTGTCAGTGCCCATGTCTATTGGACAAACAATTACAGAAGCCAGACCTCCCACCTTCTGCATCCCATCAAGAATTTTGGTCCATACTCATAGAGGGATAAAGAATAGGGACCTTCCAATGGAGGGGATGGGACAAAGAACTCTGAGGGTGGGAACCATATGGAATTGTACCTCTATTACTTACATTCTTGTTAATCATTATTAGATCACAAATACAAAAAGTGAGAAAAATTCTTGCCTTCGTGGAGCTTGGTGGGTGGCATCCAGAAAAGTAGTTTCTACAAAAGGAAAATTATATATTCAAAGGCGAAAAGAGTTGTTTGGAGGAACAAAACAAAACACCTAGTAAGGAAACAAGGAGGGTAGAACTGGTATTAGCTGTAAGGGGGGGGAGGATGGGCACTATCTAAAGTCCTTTCTTAAGATGATTCTATTTGAACACAAACTTGAAATAGGCAAAGGAGGTAGCTTCTCAGCTGTGTCTGGAGCTTCACACCAGCCAAAGGACAGTTGTTGCGCTCCCCCTCAGATCTCTGTCATTTCTCACATCCATGAATTTGCTTCACGTGCTCTCTTCCCAAGATTTCCTTTCCTCTGCATCTTATCAGTACTGTTTAAGTTTGACTCTTTACAAAGAAGCCTGTGTAAACACCATCTCCCTTAGGAAGCCCGCCGTGGTTGTCTTTTGACAAGAAATGATGTCTTTTTGAATTTATAGGCAGACATAGGGTGTTAGGTAATTTCAAAGATTTATTTTATTACTTAAATAAAGGAGAGTTGGGGGGGATGTCAAGCACCCCTTTGGTACATTTGGTCCACAGATGCTAAGCAGGAACCTCGAGCATTCAAGTCCTGTGCCCTACCAGCTGAGCTATTTTTCTGTTCATCTCCACAGCATCTCCTATATACGTCACTCTCTGCTTCTTTCCATCTTCTGTTGTGTTGCTGTGACTCCAGAGGTCCCCAGTAGGCTCTCCCACCAGCCTGGGAGAGTTACAAGGTTGGGCTCCTGCATCTATGCTTAGGGTCACTGTGCCTGGGGTCAGACAGGCCTGCGCTCCAACCCCAGTGCCTTCTTCCTTACTTCCTGAGAGGCTCTGGATACGTCACCTCTTCTCTATGGACACCAGTCTCTCATCTGTGAATGTGGAGGGTATTCTCTGATGGCACAGTGGTTGTGATCATCGAGCCTTACTAGACAGGGGGCATTGAGAATATGCCTGGAATCTGGTTGGCGCTGATGTCATGGCAGCCAGTAGCAGTTAATTCTCCTCGTCCCCTTTATACCAGTATCAGTGCTGTCATTTAGTTCCTATGCCGTAAAGTCTGTCGATAAATGTAGCGCTTTGTCTTCCTTTCTCCAAGAGTGGTTTTCTGCCACCTGAACTGGAATAAAGTGGAGAGATGTGATACAGTGCAGATTCCTGTCTCTAAGTCTGCTCAGCTCAGGGCAGCAGTTCAAGGCCTTGTCCAGGTTCAAGCATGTCCCCAACTGCATTGGAGGAAGCTTCTGTGTGGTAGTAACTCAGTTTCTCTGAAAAACAAAATGAACAAACAACGTCTTGGGTGACTCCTGTACACACTAAAATTTGAGGAACACTGATGAGATTGATAGTAATTATAACATAGAAGGTTTTTGTTTGTGTATGGATTAAATTAATATATAGAATATTAATATGGTAGCTGCTATTTTTTTGCATTTTCTGTTTTTCTCTATAGTTAGAGATAGATAGATAGATAGATAGATAGATAGATAGATAGGTAGATAGATACCACAGCACCAAATCTTCCTTCAGTATGCTGGGGGCTGGGTTCAAACCTGGGCCATACACATGACAAAGCCGATTACTATCCGAGTGAGCTATTTCACACATCTAGTTTTTGCAAATTCTCAAAGATGGTTTGCTTGCAATTTTTTTTTCTTTGCAGGCTCATTTGACCTAGTTATCTATATCCCATGTACAGGTGAAACCCTCCAGTAGTTACCATTCACCTCCTTCCTGATTTCACTTATTGAGGTGGTGATGGCAGGGTGGGGAATTTGGGTGGTGGCCACAGTGAGCTGTCTGCAGGTATGAAGCTACTGCCAACACATTGCACTGTTATAAAAGCCGTGTTAAAGAATGATGCAATTCCTTTTTAAAATCAAGGATGTGACTGTGAAAGGCCTGGATGGTGGCACAACCAGTTGAGCACACAGGCTACAGTGCCCAAGGATCCAGATTCAAATCTCTGGTCCCCACCTGTGGGGTGGGGGAAGCTTCATGAGTGGTGAATCAGTGCTTCAGGTCTGTCTGTCTATCTATCTGTCTTCCCCTTCCCTCTCAATTTCTCTCTTTTTCTCACCAAAATAAATAAGTAAATAGAATATGGCTGCAGTGGGAGTCAGGTGGGTAGCGCAGCAGGTTAAGCGCATGTGGCACAAAGCGCAAGGAACGGCGGAAGGATCCCGGTTCGAGCCCCCGGCTCCCCACCTGTAGGGGAGTCGCTTCGCAGGTGGTGAAGCAGGTCTGCAGGTGTCTGTCTTTATCACTCCCCTCATCTTCCCCTCCTCTCTCCATTTCTCTCTGTCCTATCCAACAACAATGACATCAACAATAACAATAACTACAATAATAAGGGCAAAAAGGGAATAATAATAATAATAATAATAAAAAGAATATGGCTGCAGCATGTATGGGTGAGTGTATGTGTGTGTTGGTACACCGTGAGTCTTAGCCATGCTGTTTTGTTTGGAAGCCCTTTCTGTGAACAAGCAGTTCTCATGAACTTGACTCTGGGGTTTCTTCTGTACCCCACAGCCTTGCTGTGCTTGTGTGCACAGCTATTCTAATGACAAGAACTTCTCCCTCTCTCTCTCTCTCTCTCTCTCTCTCTCTCACCTCAAATGAGCCCCAAGCACTTGGCCTGCTGCTGCTGCTGGTGGTTGAGAAATGGCATGGGCTCTGCTCTTTAAAGAATTCCTCAGGCAGATGTGTGCACAGCTGCTGCCTCCTTCCTGCAGGCAGAGAGCAGGCTGATCCTGCCAAGAGTTCAGGGAGCGCTTCCTTTGCCAGCTCGTGTGAATCAGGCTCACCATGGCTTGCCCTCCCTTCCTCACTTGTCTCTATCCTTCCTTACTGCTCTCCAAAGAGGTTCTGGGATGGAAGCCATCTCTTAGTTCTAGCTGCTCCCAAGGAAGAATCTGAAGAGGGAAAGGCTCCAAGAGCAAGAGGTGCCAGGGTAGGAGAAGGGGATGGGGCGGAGGAAGTCCAGGTGGTTGCTGGGATGCTGTTAGGCATATTGACTGAGTCTGATCCCAGCAGCAGAACTCTTATCTGTGACCTTGGACAAGTTTTTTCCTTCCTTAGATTCTTACCCCAGCCGGACATCATGTTATAGTGGAAAGAGTGGAAGCTGTGCTTGTTTGTTTTTTACAGAGAGGCAAAGAGGGAAGGAGAGAGGATGGAGAGAGAGAGAGAGAGAGAGAGAGAGAGGGAACACAGCTTCCGTCAGTGCAGTAACGGATAAACTCAAACCTGTGCTGTGTACATGGCAAAGCAGCACACTACCCAAGTGAGCTATTTTGCCTGCCCTTAAGCATAAACTTGGGAGCAGCTCGGTGTCCTTGGGAAACATCTCTTTGCTTCTTTGCATCCTTAGTTATCTCTTAGGAAAAAAAAGTGTAATAGGGAAATGTTGTTCACAGAACCCAACAGGGTTCCTCTAAGGGTAAAATGACCCCATGAAGGTCAGAACACAGCTTGAGATGTGAGTGGATGATGATGTGTGAGATGTCTTTTGTCGGACTAGCTTCGAGGGCAGAGACAGACGACCAGGGACTCATGGTTGAGCTGTACGCAGTATCTCTTTATTCATGTGGAACGCAGCACAATCTAAGCCAAGCTAAGCTAAAACTAAAACTAAACTCTAATCACAATCCTGTGCTTATATACATACTTGCCAAGTAGGGTGTAAACAGGATGTGATGTAGAGAGGGTGGAGCAAAAAGAGATTGGTGAAAATCAGGGTGTGACAAGGAGAGGGGGCAGAGCAGGCGAGAATTCTACCACTGAACCACCAATGCCCTGGAGGGAGGGTGGTGCTTAGTTAACAGCGGTTTATGGAAATAGAATACAGTGTTAAGCAGGGGGAATTAAACCAAATGAAACAGAAGGGGTTTTTAGAAGCAGAATTAGAAGCATACCAACATTCATTCATTCATTCATTCATTCATGGAAAATGGAGTTCTTCAACCCATCCTCCTCTTCCTCTCCAAGTGCAGGGCACTTTGTGAGGGACCAGGAAACTGAAGACAAGCCTCCAGGACAGGGGTTGCCTGGTGTGGGTGCTGTCTGAAGAATGTTCACATTCAACATGTGATTCAGCCCCCCTGGCTAACTTAGCTCCAGGTTGTGAGGTAGGGAAGGACAGGTCTTTTTTTTTGTTTGTTTTATTTATTTATAAAATAAAAAATATTGACAAGACCATAGGATAGGAGGGGTACAATTCCACACATGGAGGACATGCCTTTTATCCATTGTGTCAGTGGCTAGAATGGTAGATACATGCCTTTCAAACTTCTCTTCTGCTCCTGGACACTTAAATCTGGCCAGACTGTTAACCTTCTTGAGTTCTGCTTCCCTCACGCCTAGGCCTAGAGCTGCTCTGAGGATGGACACAGAGGCTGACAGCAAAGGGACTTGCCACACGGCAGACTGTCCAGGCATTAGAGTCAGAATAGGATACACTGTCTAACCAGCGACCCCGGCATCCCTCCTTCCACAGACACTCGATGCTGGCCCTGTACCCCCAGGATGGGCTGTTGCCTGACTCTGTCTGCAAAGGCAGGGAGAGAGAAGCCTGGAGAATGCAAATTTGGCCTTATCTGTGTCTATGCAGCTGTCTTTTTCCTTGAGTCCGTGGTCAGGAGGAGATTCTGGGGCTCCCAGGGCACCTCTGGCTGCTTCTGACCCTGTGGAGACAGTAATACCAGCAGCAGTAAGGTCACCCAGAGGCCCCTGGGGTTTTCTTTTGGTCTAAGTGCTTGGCATTTGCCTTGACCTCGCAGTGACCCTGAGTTAGTGATGACCCACCGCACTGTGCAGATGGACAATCAAGGCACAAGAGGGCCAGGGGTCTGAGCTGAGGTCATAGGGCTGTTTGGTGGTGGAGAGGAGACTAGAACCCATGCTGCTCGATGCCAGCATCTGTAAGGCTCATTGCCTTAGTGAGGGTGCTTCTGGCTAGGAGACACGGGCACTGTTGACTCAGGTACTCAAGACTCTCAGTGATTCATTCCTCTCCTGGGGCTGTCTCCTAAGGAACCAAATACCTCCATCCCAAGATCTGTGCACACCTATGTTCATGGCAGCACAATGTGTCATAGCCCAAACCTGGAAGCAACCCAGGTGTCCAACAACAGATGAGTGGCTGAGAAAGTTATGGTCTATATACACGATGGAATACTATTCAGCTATTACAAATGGTGACTTCACCTTTTTCAGCCCATCTTGGATGGAGCTTGAAGAAATCATGTTAAGTGAAATAAGTATCATCTTTTTTGACTGCAGAGTAATATTTCACGGAATATCTATCCCCTAACTTCTTTAGCCAACCATCTGCTGATGGGCATCTAGCCTGCTTCCACTCTTTGTCTATTGTGAATAACGCAGCTGTAAACATAGGGGTGCATGTGTCCCTTCTAATTAGTGTTTGAGTGTCTGCTGGATCATGCCTTCTCTCATTAAAGACCTTTTAGGGGTAAGAAACACATTCTTTTTAATCCAGGTTATGAGATTGTGTTTGTGTGTGTTTATATGGGAGTGGAAAAAAGCCTGAAAAGAAACCACTGAATGAACCTGTGGTTTTAAAAATCAGCACATGATAAGAAAGCACATGATAAGAGAGAAGAGAAGAAGCACATGATCAGCACATGATAAGAGAGAAGAGAAGAAGCAAAAAAAATCAGCACATGATAAGAGAGAAGAGAAGAAGCAAAAAATAATAATGCACATGACATAGGAGAAGGTCAGGTGCCCAGGAATTTAAAGGAAAATCCAGAAATGTTGACCTGTATGTGGTGAGGAGTTCGGTTCCTTGATCATGTATCTTCTTCCTCCTCCTTTCTCTTCTTCTTCCTCTCCTTCTCTTCCTTCTCTTCCTTCTCCTCTTTCTCCTTCTCCTCCTCCTTCTTCTTTTTCTTATGGGATTGAATCTGGGACCTCTTGAATGCAAGTCCTGTGTGCTACCACCACTGCACAATCTTCCTGATCTTCCCCCTTCTCCCCCCCCACCTCTCTCTCTCCCTCTCTCTCTCTCTTTTGTCGAGCCAGGATCTCACACAGGTGCAGTTTCACCACTCCAAGCCTCTTTTTCTTTATTTTTAACATAGATGTACACACAGAGAGGGGAAGACAGGAAAGGGAGAGATATTGCAGCAGCCAGACACTCACTGTAGCCCTAGCACCTCCCTTGTGCTGCTGGAGCTCGAGCCTGGGTCTCATCATGGTAAGGTAAGCGCCCTACCCAGTGGCCTGTCTCTCTTGCCCCTCCCATGGCTTTTTAATAAAATTGCCATCAGGTTTGCATATTACTGGGGATTGGTGCTGGCACTGTGAATCCACCTCTCCCAGTAGCCTTTATTATTATTTTTTCTTTCTATTTTATTTGATAGTATAGAGAGAAATTGAGAGGGGAGGGAGGGAGGGACAAGAGGAGTAAGGGGAAGAGAGAGGGAAAGGGAGGAAGGGAGAGAGAGAGAGACGGAGAATGGACCTGCAGACCTGCTTCACCGCTTGTGAAGTGACCCCCCCCACACACACACACACACAGGTGGGGAGCTGGGGGCTCAAAGCAGGATCCTTGCTCTGGTCAGTGTGCTTCATGCCACGTGCACTTAACCCGCTGTGTTACTGCCTGGCCCCCACATAGGAGATTCTAATGGGGCCCCCGGGGTGGAGAACCACCAGTTTTGGAGGAGGGGTATGCAGCCAGCCCAGGGAGTGGTTCTAACTTAGCCAGAAGCCCTCCCTCCTCTCCCCTTGCCCTCCTGGAGATACTGTCTTCAAGGTCATTCTCATTATCTTCCCTGAGCTCCTCTGCTGTTTATTTAGCACTTACTGCACTCTCTGTACTGTGCATGTCACTTTTTCCTTGAGAAAGAAAATCTTACGTTAGCAATGATCATCTTCCCCATTTCCTGGAGGAAGTTGTGTGGTGGGGCCTCGCGTGGATGACAAGCAGAACACATGGAGGAACTTACAGGACTTGGTGGGCAGTGGGGGCAGGGAGGTTGTGGCTTTCAGGTCATGGGACAAGATGGTGGAAGAAGACGTGGGCTGGAGGTGAGAGTGTTTGCCGAAAACTGAGAAATTTTACATATGTACCTGTTGAGCAGCCCCCTGCTCCATCCTCCATTGCTGACACCATGGTCTATTTACATAATCATTGTTTTGCCTGAAATATCCCCACCTTTGATCTGTCTTCTGTCTACCTCAAGACCCACCCTGCCTGCAGGGTACATTAATCTCACCAGTTAAAACTTTAGCAACTCTTGCTACAGAAGCTTTCTACCTTACCCCTCTTTCCTTTTCTCCACCCCCTTTCCTAGCCATTTCCTTTTTCGACTTGCCACTTCCTGTTCTAAATATATAAAAGCTTGTCTCTGATCAATAAAGACACATTGCGTTCTCGCTCTGCCATGAGTTCCTGGTCTCTCTCTCTCCCGCGTCAGCCCAGGTTGGCTCTGGTCGAGTTCTCTCCAACCCAGAGAGCACGTGCCCAGGAAGAAACACCCTCACACTAGCCCAGCATGTACCAATAGCTATATTTACTGTAAATCATTGATACCCCCAACTGAAAAAAAAAAGAAAAGAAAAAGATCTGGGATGTAACAACTTGTGTACATGAAGGCATGCATTTGAAAAGATGGAGTGTGTGTGTGTGTGTGTGTGTGTGTGTGTGTGTGTGTATCCAGGTGGTGCAAGGGTGTGGGGCATGGGTCGAACCCTGTGTGTGAGTGAGGAGGGTGTCTGGGTGTCTGGGCAGAGCTGGGGAGGTGTCTCTGTGCGCATGTGTGTATGGGGTGGGGTTTCATGGGTGTGTGTGTGTTGCATGTGGGATCATGCAGCCCTGCACAGGAGCTCAGCCTCACACCCTGGTTTTGGGGAGAGAGCAGGAAAGGCAGAAGGAGGAACCAGGGAGGCACTTGCTGCCTTGCCCTGGCCCCATCTCCAACCCCCCTAGCCTCACGGCATGACCTCTTTGTCGCCCAGATGTTTTTTCCAACTTAGCATTTATGTGGCACTTTGGATCTTCAAAGTGCTTTGCATTCTGCTTTATCAGCTGTGCTGGCATGTTGTAAAGAGTGGCCACCCTAGCTGCACCCTGAGCCTCTCTCCAGCGATGTGAACTGCTTCCTGGCCCCAGGCTCTGTCGGCTCTGTGGGGATAGGGGTGGGTGTCAGAGTGGCTGGGTGGTGGGGGCTGTGATGCCTGGACTTGGGGTGCTCTGATGGAACATGTCCCCAAAGACTCTCCCTTCACAAAAATGAGTGAATTTCTGGATAACTTGCCTGGCTCAGCCCATTTTTTTTTTTAAAGTTATCTTTATTTATTGGATAGAGACAGCCAGAAATTGAGAGGGAAGGGGGAGATAGGGAGGGAGAAAGAGAGACACCTGCAGCCCTGCTTCACCACTCGCAAAGCTTTCCTCCTGCAGGTAGGGACCAGGAGCTCGAACCTGGGTCCTTGAGCACTGTAATATGTCCACTCAACCAGGTGTGCCACTGTCTAGCCCCAGTCAGCCCATTCTTTATTTTAATTATTATTTTTTTAAATTTCTTAATTAGAAAGAGAGAGAGCCATCACCTCTCAAACACATGTGCTACTGGGGAATTGAACTCAGGACCACTTGCATGAGTATCCAACATTATCCACCATACCACCTCTCACGATCAAGGAGCTCTTTCTTACCTGGGCTGGTGGAGGAGGAGCTGTTTGCAGACTGTCTGAAAATACCTTTCATTTTGGGGGCCCTGGAGGTGGCTTCATGGGGATAAAACACCTTTGCATGCCATGCACCTCACCCTGTTTGGCTCCTAGCATCACATCTGAGCACCATGCACAGAGACAGGTGGGACTCCACGGATGGTGGAGTGATGCATTGGTGTCTCTTAAAAAGAAAAAAAAAAAGTAAAACTAAAACTATTGGGCCAGAGAGGTGACTGGAGGACATGTGTGAGACCCTGAGTAGGATCCCAGGCAAAGTATGTGTATACACACACACAAACACACACAACCTATCTTTTTAAAAATTAAAAAAAGTATTTATAAAATGGAAATACTGACAAAACCGTAGGATAAGAGGGGTACAATTTCACACAGTTCCCACCACCAGAACTCTGTATCCCCTCCCTTCTCTGATAGCTTTCCTATTCTTTATCCCTCTGGGAAAATGGACCCAGAATCATCATGGGGATGCAGAAGGTGGAAGGTCTGGCTTCTGTAATTGCTTCCCCACTGAACATGGGTGTTGGCAGGTCGATCCATACTCCCAGTATGCCTCTCTGTTTCCCTAGTGGCACAGGGCTCTGGGGAAGCGGGGCTCCAGGACACATCGGTGGAGTCGTCTGCCCTGGAAAGTCTGGTTGGCATCATGGTAGCATCTGGAACCTGATGGTTAAAACAGAGTTAATATATAAAGCAGAAAAAAAATTGTTTAATAGTCAGGAACCTAAAGGCAAGAATATAGCAGATGAGTTTTGTGGTCTCCATTGTGGAAAAAGCTAGTAGGTCTATTTTAGGTATATTCCAAGGGCCCATGACTTTACTAATTTTTGCCTGTGTCTGACATCTTATATTCAGATGACCTAAGTTATGGCCTGGGGAGATGGTGTCATAGTTAGAAAAAGGACTAGAAAGCTGGATCAGGGAAGAGAGTAGCTCCCAAATATGGGAAAAGTGTATAAGTACTGCTAACTGTGAACCCCATCATTTTGGTCTGGGGCCCATATTCAGCACAGGGGCCTATGTAGCCTCTGCATCCCTGGAGGTGTGAGCTCACATTCTGTGGTCACGGCTGGGAACATTCCAGGCTACACTCATTTCAGGACCCATCATCCCCGGGTAGTAGGTAGAGTATGTCGTCCAACCTCACTTTAGAGAATGGAACACTCCTTACCATTGTTGATCCACATTGAGGGCAAGGTCCTATAGGGGCCCACAGAGGGGTCCATTATGTTGTTCCTGATGGAGATGACCAGTGATAGTGGTGAGAAGGATCTAGAGGTCTAGGCCCATCATGTCTGTCACACACCTTATCGTGTGCTAATGCACCTGCCCGTTGTATTCAAACTTAACCCTTTGCTCACCAGCTGCCTTGCAGGTTCTCTACCTGCCCCTCCCCCCAACACATCACAAGGATCTATATTTGAATGATTTATCAGGTAGGTGATTTTTAGGAAATAAAAGAGAAGGGGATTAGAAATGGGAGATGGTGGGAGGGTGAAAATCCAGGAAAAGGTGTTATCCAGTGCAGTGGACAACTGGAGCTTCCTTCTAAAGAGAAAACCTTGTCTTAGACCCAGCCGCTTAGGGAGCCCTGGACCTGGGGTGCTTATCCCTCTTTCACTGGGTTGGTTGAGTCCCCACCCCCTGTGATTCTCCAGATTATAGTTCCTACACATCCTGATGGAAGCTACCTGAGGACAGGTATGCTCTCCTGCTGCTTTGTCAAGTCCCCAGGCTGAGCAGACAGACAGATGGACTCAGGTGCTCCAGGTGGAATGACTTCACACAGGGAATTGTTGGCTGTGGACCAGGGTGGGAGAAGGGCACGGGGGTGGGGTTGGGCAGCATGAGGGGACAGCCATCCTCAGTGTTTGCCACACAGCCCTGTGCCCTAGCAAACCTTTGTCTCCCTCACATCAAGGTCATGGATTCCACCAGCAAGCTCTTGGCACTTTGTCACTCTCCTCTGCAGTAGTTGGCTGTCCTGTGACTATGCGCTATCCTGCCCTGCCCCTCCTCCTTCCCCTCCCTCTCCTTTCTCCTCTCCTCAATGATGGCTGTTCCCCCAAGATATGTTTTTCCTGTGTGTACAGAAACTCACCGGCACTTTGTAGAGGAACTGTCGTCTCCCCCTCCCTCTAAGTTCTGGCCCTGTGTTGACATGGCCATTGCTGGAAGAGTCACCGCAGGAACCCCAGCCCAGCCTCTGCAGATCTGTCTCCTCATCTTTGACCTCCTGCTCCAGGCAGCTGCGTCCTTGCTCTTGTCTCCTCTGGGAGCTGGTGGGAGCAGAGTCGCAACTCCTGCACAGACTACATTACACGGTGATGTTGCACAGCACACCCAGCACCAGAGTTCTGTGTCCTCATCCTCCCACCCCCCAAGATAACCAGTCCTCACAAAGTCTGAGAAATGGTTTGTTTGCTTCTGATTTTTTTGTTATTGAATTATCTTATTTTTATGAGTGATTTAAAATTGATTTACAAAAATTATGGGATAACAGGGCTATAATTTTGCACCATTCTCACCACCAGAGTTCTGTGTCCCCGTTCCCTCCACTGGTACCTGCAGTAGTTCTTCCAAAGTCAAGAGATAAGGGTTGACTGTTTTTTTAAATGTTTTAATTATTTTTATTTATTTATTGGATAGAGACAGCCAGAAATCCAGAGGGAAGAGGGTGATAGAAAGAAAGAGAGACAGAGAGACACCTGCAGTACAGTTTCACCACTTGTAAAGCTTTCCCCCTGCAGGTGGGGACCGGGGACTCGAACCTGGGTCCTTTAGCATTGTAACGTGCGCTCAACAAGGTGAGCCACCACCCGGCCCCTGGTATGACTATTTCTATAACTAACTAGTTATTCATCTCACTAAGCTTAATTAAACCTCCAGTTACATCCATTTTGTCCAAAAGAACACAATATCATCTTTTTGACGACAGAGTAGTATTCCATAGAGTATATACCCCGTAACTTCTGTAGCCAGTTATCTGTTGAAGCTCATTTAGGCTGCGCTCAGACTTTGGCATCAGTGGACACAGGTGTGCACATGTCCCTTCCGATGAGTGTTTCTGTGTCCTCTGGATGAATGGGATGCCCTTTTGTTTCTTCTTTCTTTTATTTAGCAAGTCCCTCTGGCTCATGTGCACACATGGATTTTTGACCAGCACTGGTCTCCACCTGCCATTCTCTGAGTGTCTTCAAATCATTCTTGCATGTAACCTATATGTAACCTATGGCCCAGTCTTAAAACCTCACCGTTATCTGAACTCTAGCAATAAGTACCCATGGTAGCCTTTTCCACCCTCAGGTTTCTGCAGGTTAAGGCCTCAATGAAACAGTAGTAATTCTATAATCAATATGATCATGTTTTCATTGAATAAGACCATAGCAGTGCTATTGTAAGCATATATATATGTATATGTATATGTATATGTATATGTATATATATATATCTGGGATTTTATGCCTGCAGAATTTCCTCCTCCTGGCAGATTCTTTTTTTGATAGAAGGTGAGAGACAAAAAGGAAGAGAGAGGCTCAGAGAAGAGATACCACAGCACGGCTCTACAGCTCATGAAGCTTCCCCATCAACTCTGCCACTGCATGGGGCTTCCTCGTGGTTTGGGGACTGGGACCTGGGTCCTCATGCATGGTTAAGTATGCGCTTTGCTGGGTAAGCCATCTCCTGGCCCCATAGGACTTAACTTCCACAAGTGTTTGTGGAGTTCTTGGTATGTGGGAAGCTGTGAGGATGTAGCATTGAACTAGACTCAGTCCTTACCCTCAAGGGGCATCAGAGGTCAAAGAGGAACTGAGCAGACATGGAACAGGGGAGCAGGTGGGTGCAGATGAAGGCAGGGGTGGGGGTGGGGGGGATACAGCCATGGGCCAAGGCGTAGATGGAAGCCCAGAAAGTTTAGAGGACCTTCCTTAACGCTTTTAGAAGGAACCCAGTTCTGCTGGCTCCTTGGTTCCCTGAAACAAAAGAGTGAAAAAGTTGACCTGGAACCTGTGGACTTGGGAATGTGCAAGGTCCTGTGCACATGCAAATTGGGCCAAGGCGATAAGCACAGTGTAGCCACTTGTGCCTGAACCCCTGAGGTCCCAGGTTCAATCTCCGGCATCACTCTGTACCAAAACCGATTAGTTCTCTGGACTCTGTCTCATTGTGGGCTCAGCAATAGAGCTCAGGACTGGCACACAGAGGCTCCAGAGGTCCTAGGTTCAATTCTGGCACCACCAGAGGCAAGAGCTGAGCGGGGTCTCTTTCTGCCTCTTTTTGAGAGCAACACGGGAAGGTTTCACCCTAGAAGGAGCTCTGAAACTGGGTTCTTTTTTAAAAATTCTTTTAAAAAATATTTTTATTTATTTTTAGTGAAAGAGGGATACAGAGAGAAAGATACACAGAGAGAGCTACCAGAGCACTGCTCAGCTCTGGCTTATGGTGGTGCTGGGGACTGAATCTGGGACTTTGGAGCCTCAGGCTTGAAATTCTTTTGCATAACCATTATGCTGTCTCCCCAGCCCTGGAACTGGGTTCTACAGCTAGAGTAAGAGTTAATCTGCAAAGAGGAGAAGGGAGATTTAGGTGTGGGTGAGAGGGAACAGCACAGGCCAGGGCTCTGTGGTTTGAGGGGTGGACAGAAGGGCACACATCCAGACCTCAGGGATCCAGAGCCACTCCCATCCTGATCTTCTGTCCCTGGATACCTGTGTGTCCTTCTACCCAGTACTCTTACCCTTCCCTCCCCAGCTCAGGGTGCAGGAGATCGCCTTGTCCTTGGGAGCAGCAGGGAGGCGCTCACAGCCTCCGGTGTGAATGAGCTGTGGACAAAGGCCCACAGTGAGTACCTGTAATTGGAGCATCCACGTGCATTGCCAGGGACAAAAGAGAGATGAGTGGCCAGTTGCTATGGTTTCCGCAGAGGTGGTGGGGATGGAGGTTGCCAAGCAACGGGAGGCAGGCTGAGAGACAAAAGAACCAGGAGCCAGAGAGGTTTGGGGCAGGTGTGTATGCACTGAGAGGGGAGGAGCCAGGGGGAAGAGAGAGAGAGACTTGGGGGTAGAGATCACATACAGAGAGAGAGAGAGAGAGAGAGAGAGAGAGAGAGGGGAAACAGACAAGGCAAGGAAAGCAGAGACAGAGAGAAAGAGAGAGCACAGAAGCAGAAAAGGAGAGCAGAGACAATAACAGAGACACCGAGACAGACACAGAGAAGCAGGGGGGCCGGGTGGTGGCACACCTTGTTGAGCACACATGTTACAATGCATAAGGACCTGGGTTCAAGCCCCTGGTCCCCATCTGCAGGGGAGAGTTTCACAAGTGGTGAAGCGGCGCTGCAGGTGTCTCTGTGTCTTTGCCTCTTTATCTCTCCCTTCTTCTCAATTTCTCCCTGTGTCTATTATAAATAAATAAATAAATAAATATGAGGGATAGAGAGACATAAATATATATGTATATAGAGAGAGAGAGAGAGAGAAAGAGAGAGAGAGACAGAGACAGAGAGCCATCACTACATGCCCAGCCCTGTACCCTCTGTACCTTCCCTGCCCAGGCTGAGGCTCCTGGAAGTTAGAAACTTCTGCCCAGGGACCACAGTGTCCTTCCCAGTCCCCCAGGTAGTGTCCACAAAGGGGCTTGGTTGGCTCTACCTGCTCTCTCTCTCAAAGCTCCCTCAGGGGCCGGGTGGCACCTTAGACAAGTCACCTGATCCATTACAGAAGGACGACATCCTTCTACATGGCTGCTCACCGTGTCCTGCAGCTTCTCCTCCCACTTCACAGAGGAGGAGATTGAGGACCCAGGCAGCAAGGACCTGGCCTGGATGGTCACACTCGCTCTGTTGCAAAGCCACTGTGGTTTGCTAGCCAGTTCAAGCTTCATTCTGCTCTCATTGCCACCTTGGTTGAGCTGAGGCTTTATTTTATTGGTTTCATATGACATAGAGTGTGTTTCATATGACAGAGAGAGAGAGAGAGAGACGGTGGGGGCAGGACACCACTTCTGCACGTGTGACTCTGGAGATTAACTGGGAGTCCCGGGCATGCAAGCCTGGTGCTCTACCAGCAAAGCTATTCCTTGTTTGTGTGCTTACAAGTGACAAGGACAGAAATCTGCACCAGTGAGCTGCAGTTATTTGGGGGAGACACAGGAAACACCATGAAGAGATCTCACTGGAACACCCAAATCAGAAACTAAGGGAAGTTCCTCTCTTTCTCTCCTGAGAATACCTCCTGGCTCTTTCCTGCTTTTCTCAGGACTCTGGCTCAGCTCTCAGAATTCAAAACTGGTCTTCAAGGAAATCCTCTTTCTTTTCTAGTTCAAAATCTCAAAAGGGGAACTGGGTGGTGATACACCTGGTTTAGCATATATGCTGCAATGCTCAAGGGCCCAGGTTCAAGCCCCAAGACCCCAGCAGGGGGAAATCTTCATAGGCGGTGAAGCAGTGCTGCAGATATCTATCTATCTATCTATCTATCTATCAATCTATCATCTCCACTTCCCTCTCAAGTTCTGTGGCTGTATTCAATAAATAGTAAGTAAATAATTATTTTTAAAAAATCACCAAATCTCAGGAGAGAACCTTATGTCTCACTTACATTAAGTGTACAGTTCTAATCCAGTCAGCTGAGCCCAGCAGAGAGGCTCCTAGCTGGTAACACAACTAACTACCTTTGCCCAGCCCCTCCAAGCAGGAGGCGTGCATAGGACAGAGTTCCCTGTGCCACCTGCACAAGATGCTTGTTGTTGTTAAAAATTCGTAGGCTCTAGCTGGGTTAGCTAGCTTCACGGGCGGGTAACAGAGATGCGGAGACATACGGCTGGGCAGAGAAGCTGTATTTCTTTATTCTTTACCAAACAGATCTCTGCTGTCTCTTTGCAGTGGCGCAGGCACTCTCTTTTACTCTGTAACTCTGGAACCCTCTGAACTCTGGAACTTTGGTTCCTTCGGGGCGGGGCCAAGCAGGCCCGCAAAACTAACTGGACTGATCCAATTCTCTTGGTGGGGGAGAACTACCCAATGTAAAGCATACAACAATTCCCCCTTTTCTTTTTAACTAAATGACTATAGTGTCAAGGGTGTGGGGTGAACAGAAACATATATCATACAGGCATTTTTAAAAAAGAAACTGGCACAAACATGGAGAAACATGTAAGCAAGTAACAAGAACCAGTGTGTTGCCTTCAGACTGGACTGGCAGCTGGAGATTTCGTGTGCCCAGTTTCGGCAGGGAGCCTGGGGGTCCGGGAGGTCCGGGATTGTTCCAGAATTCATAGCAAGAGGGCAGGCAGGCCAGCTTTGTAGAAGGCGTGGGCCTAGGTGCCCAGGGGTGGCGGCCATGATGGGCCGCCGCGGCCCTGTCCCATGGCCCTGCCATGTCTGCTCCCCTGCTCGCAGTGGCCGAGCAGCGTGGAGGGATCACGCGTCCAGTGCCCTGCGCCACGCGGTGGAGAGCCGGCTCCTGTGGGCTGGCCTCGGGCTCTTGCGTGTTGGCATCGGGCTCCAGCGTGTTGGCATCAGGCTTCTGCGTGCTGGCATCGGGCTCCTGTGTGGTGGCATTGGGCTCCTGCGTGGTGGCATCGGGCTCCTGCGTGTTGGCATCAGCCTCCTGCAGGCTGCGGGGCTGCGGGCGCGGTGCGCGGGGTTGTCTGGGTGCAGCCGGCTGGCTGGCTGTTTAACCAGGTGGAAACAGCAGCTCCGCGCCTCACCTCCCGCCTGCTGGCTCTTCCCGCTGGCTGTTCTGAGTTCACCCGAGTGAGTGGAAACCACAGAGTGGTCCAGAGATAAATGTTCCAGAAACAGCAAAACAGTCTCGTGAAGAAAGAGCAGAGGCCTTTGGAGATCTCTTCACAAGCAGAAGAGAAGGCCATAGTGCATAGGTAGCCAAATTGTCTTTACTTATCTGAGAGATGCGCAGGTCAGGTCCACGTGGGCGCCATTTGTTGTTAAAAATTTGTAGGCTCTAGCTGGGTTAGCTAGCTTCACGGGCGGGTAACAGAGACGCGGAGACATACGGCTGGGCAGAGAAGCTGTATTTCTTTATTCTTCACCAAACAGAACTCTGCTGTCTCTTTGCAGCGGCGCAGGCACTCTCTTTTACTCTGTAACTCTGGAACCCTCTGAACTCTGGAACTCTCACGGGGTTCCTTCGGGGCGGGGCCAAGTAGGCCCGCAAAACTAACTGGACTGATCCAATTCTCTTGGCAGGGGAGAACTACCCAATGTAAAGCATACGACACTTGTACCCCTCATAAGGATGCCAAGCGTGACCTGACCTGTTATCCAGGGCTGTGGTCGGGAGCTCAGACTCCTCAAAAGAGTCTTCAAACTGTCAGTTGTCACAGGAGGACACGTTATTTAGGGTGAAGGGGGCTTCTGGAAGTCAGGACATTTCAGCCTTTATCTCCTTCATCAAAGTTACAGTCCTGGTCCCGGTGACTGTGTGCAAGAAAATTACTGACCCCCCTCCTCCCAAGAACTTGTTTATATGCTTTCATGAGAGAGACCAGAGCACTGCTCAGCTCTGCCTTATGGTGCTGCCAGGGATTGAACCTCTGACCTCTGGGGCTTCAAGCATGCAAGTACTGTGCTCTGACACGTTGAGCTGTCTCCCAACCTAAGAGAGTTATCATCGATGGAGTGAAGGAAGAGTTTAGAGGGTAGGTGAGCCAGTTACGGAGTATAAAGAGGGGAATGCTAAAGAGTGAACACTCACTCATTCACTCACTCACTCACTCACTCACTCACTCACTCACTCATTCATTCATTCACTCACTTAATAAGCCTATCATGTGGACCTACAATGTTCCATGAGTGGGACTGGGATTTAGGGGTGAAAATGACATGGTCTGTGTTCTCCAGGGAGTGGACACAAGAGAGGAAGTGGCAGCCACATAGCCCGCTCATTACTGGGTACTGAGATGTGCTGTGACAGAGCTGTATGGTATCACATGGGGTGGATGAGCTCAGCCAGAAGCCCCAGGGAGGGTCTAATGCAGGTGAATCTCAGAGGGCCGGTAGGGTTTGGAGAGGCCGATGGCTTCTGGAAATGTGACACGTGCATGTGTGAACATGGAGAAGGCCACAGCTCCCTGGGAAGGGGGTGCAGGTAGCATGTGGGGGTGGCAATGGGAGCAATGATGGACAAGATTGGAGAGCTAGCAGGGGCTTAAGGACCCGGACTCTAGGTGAAGCACACTGAGGAAATATTGGGAGAGGGGTTCAACTGGAGTGCTTCTTCAGACTGGCCTTCCAGAAAGATGACTCTGGCTGGAGTGTTGAGACTGATGGGAGAGATGGAGAAGGGAGATTCAGATGAGAAGGGGTGCTAGGCAGTACCGCTCACCATGATGTGCTTGTGTTTTAACATGCTTTCTAGAGAGCTTGGCTAAAAAGACTGATTCTAGGGCCCTGCTCATCAGAAATGGACTGAGTTGGTCTGTGATAGGGTCTGTGAACTGCACTGTTATTATTTTTCGCTTTAAAATATTTTAGGGGGAGAGAGAGAGACAGCCAGATATAGATAGATAGATAGATAGATAGATGATAGATAGATAGATAGATAGATAGATAGATAGACCAAAGGACTGCTCAGCTCTGTCCCGTGTTGGTGCCAGGGACTGAACCTGGACCCTTTAGGGTCTCAAGCATGCAAGGCTGGTGAGCAGCCAGTGCACAGCCTCTCTGGCCTCAAGATGCATTTTAATTGACTTTTAAAAATTACTTAATTTAGTTAACTTTATTGAGAGAGAGAGAGAGAGAGAGAGAGAGAGAGAGACCAGAGCACTGCCCAGTTCTGGCTTATGGCGGTGCTAAGGATTGATTGAACATGGGGCCTTGGAGCCTCAGGCATGAAAGTCTTTTGCAGAACCATGATGTTGTCTCCCCTTTCCTGAATCTGCATTTTTGAATGATTCTCAAGGGGATGGGTAAAAATAGTTCCCAGATTGTTCTTCTAAGAAACTGGGAGCTAGTGCTGGGAGCTAGCAGTAGAACACCAGACTGGCATGGCTGGGATCCTCCCCACCACCCAAATACCCCGGATTCTCTCAAACCACCTTATGCCAGAGCTGAGCAGTGCTCTGGTGTCTCTTTCTCTTTGTCTTTCTGTCTCTCTCTTTCTCTCTCTCTCCCTCTCTCGTTGAAAATGGGGGAAAAGTCTTTTAAGAACTTAAAGCCAAAAAGAAACTTTGGTCTACAGGGCAGGAAGCTGCAGATATGAATCAGGAAGCACTTCCGCAAACATCTTGCCCGTAACCACTTGAAAAACCAAAGACCATTTTATGGCCCTTGTGAATTTTCAAATGAGTGGTTATAATTGGTTCCTCATTATCACTCTATCTATCATGCTATGCAGACAGCCGCAAACATCTGTTGCTTGCACCTAGGGAGCAGGAGACAGCAAGATGACACTTGAATAGTCCCTCCTTCTCATCCTTCAGGATCTGCCGCCCCATAGCTCCATGGTGGGGGCAGTGGAGAGACGGCTCACTGAGCACCTGCAGTGTCACAGATCGGGCTTGGGATTCCTGGCCTCCACACCCACGGGTAAGCTGTGTGCTCTTGATGTGGGCTGGAGAGTTTCACCTCTCTGAGCCTCAACTTCTTCCGTGGCATGGAGGCTAATTAGGTCTTCCTGCAGAGCATGGGAGTGCAAATGAGATGGAGCTGAACTCTGTTTATATCACTGCGAACACATGGTTCTTTAAGCCATTTTGAAGGGCTTAAGTCTATTGCATTAATTTTTCTTAATTGGGAGATTAACTATTTACAATAAATACAGTTATTGTACGTGTATAAAATTTCAGTTTTTCTGCAAAATGCCTAGATCCTCCTCCACCATCCTGCACCAGGACCTGAAAGCCACCCCCCTCCCCCACGCACACACCCAGAGTCCTTTACTTTGGTGCGATACACCAAACCAGTTCAAGTCCTGCTTTGTGTTTCCCCTTCTGTTCTTCTTATTTCTCAACTTCTGTCTATGAGTGAGATCATCCCATATTCATCCTTCTCTTTCTGGCTTATCTCACTTCACATGATTCCTTCAAATTCTATCTCAGATGAGATGAAGAAGGTGAATTCATCATTCTTAGTAGCTGAGTAGTATTCCATCGTGTATATAGACCACAACTTACTCAGCTACTCATCTGTTGTTGGACACCTGGATTGCTTTCAGGTTTTGGCTATTACAAAAACTGTGATATTATAAACATAAGTATAAACAGATCTTTTTGGATGGGTGTGTTTGATTTCTTAGGATATATCCCAGAAAATTCTATCACACTATTTCCTTTCTCTCTCCCTCTCTCCCCCCTCTCTTTCTTTCTTTCTTTCTTTCTTCCTTTCTTTCTTTCTTTCTGTCTGTCTTTCTGTCTTTCCTTCCTCCCTCCCTCCCTCCTTCCTTTATTTCTCTTTCTATCCTCCCTTCCTCCCTTCTTTCACTCTTTCTTTCTTTCTTTCTTATTGGATAGATACAGAGAGAAGTTGAGAGAGGGAGAAGGGGGAGAGCGGGAAAGAGACAGAGACACCTCAGCCAGTTCATGAAGTATTCCCTCTGCAGATGGAGACCAGTGGCTTGAACCTGGGTACTTGAGCACTGTCATGTGAGAGTTTAACCACATTATTCTTATGAAGGCCCACATCTCCTCATCTTTGGGTAATGGGAGATTTCTTTCTTTGTTGTGGCTCCACAGTTCCCTGCAGATTCTTTTATGGTGTTTTCTTCAGATCAGGGGTGAGAGATAGGGAGCGAGATAGTTAGGGAGAGATACCACATCACCACCTCCACCACTCATGAAGCTGCCCTTCAGTGTGGTTCCCTCATGTGGTGGCCAGGGGCTCAAACTGAGGTCCTCGTGCCTGCCAGGTGGGCTACCCCCTGGCCTTACAATAACTGACAGTCACTAACGTTGGCCTTGCAGCTCTCTGGAAATGATCCTACTGTATCTGCAGGTTTCTTACCCTCTGGTGTGGTCAAACTTGCTTTGTGCATTTTCTGCTCCAGGTCGGAAGTCAGTCTTTTCTTCAAGGGGCTCTGATTTCTTTGAGTGTGAAAATGGGACACGAGACCATTACCTAAGAGCTAGAAGAGCTGATTGCTCCTGGGTTAGCTGCTGGTCCTAGGTTTTTAAGAGAACAGCTAGGACCTGCATATGACTTTTTAATAGGAGAAACTTACATCACGAATCATTGCGGATCTTTCAAATTCAAACTGAGGACATGTTGACTTGTATTTTATTTTTTAATTTTAAAAATTATTTACTTGATAGAGACAGAGAGGAATTGAGAGGGAAGGGGAGGTAGAGAAGGAGGGAGTGAGGAAGAGAGACACTGGTAGCAATATATCACTGCTTGTGAAGCTTCCTGAGAAATGTGTCGACTCAGACTTTCAAAAGGAACAATTATTGCTTTTGGTTTTTACCAGCAGGTGGGGGCTCTTTCAAGGGTTTGAGGATTTCTCTTCTGCTATCAGAGCTTTTCAAGTGGAGCAAACAAAGGGGGAGGGTTTCACATAGTATCAGGAACAGGATTGAATCTAGTTGGGAGGCATTACAGGGGCCATTGCTCGGCCCCCAAAAGTGTTTGCTAAGAGTTTTCTCCAAATGGAAGAAAGATATGGGTCATTTCAAGTAATGGTGGATCTCAGTGGACCAGCTTATTTTCTTTTATTTAATAACATTTTAAAATTTATTTTTCTTATTTTTAATTTTTTTAAAGATTTTATTTATTTATTAATGAGAAAGATAGTAGGAGGAGAGAGAGAGAGAGAGAGAGAGAGAGCGAGCCAGACATCATCTGGTACATGTGCTGCCGGGGATTGAACTCAAGACCTCATGCTTGAGAATCCAGTGCTTTATCCACTATGCCACTTCCCAGACCACAAATTATTTTTATTTATTGGATAGAGACAGCCTGGAATTGAGAGGGAAGGTTGAGATAGAGAGAGAGAGACAGACAGACAGACACCTACAGACCTGCTTTACCGCTCGTAAAGCTTTCCCCTTGTAGGTGGGGACTGGGGGCTTGAACTTGGGTTCTTGAACACTGTTACATGTGTGCCCAACCAAGTGTGCCACCACCCCACCCTGACAAGCTTCTTCTCTGTTTATTTTTTATGAGAGAGACTAGCACAGCACTCAGATCTGGCATACATGGTTACACGGATGGAGTCTGGGACCTCATGTTTACCAATCTCATACTCTATTGTCTTGGCAGGACCTAGTTTTTATTTTTTATTTATTTTTATTAGTGATTTAATACTGATTTACAAAATTATAAGATTAACAGGGGTATAATTCCACATCTTTCCCACCATCAGAGTTCAGTGTTTCCATTCCCTTCATTGGAAACTGCAGTAACTCTCGTAAGATCACAGATATGGTAAGAGTATTATTTCTGTAACTATCTATATTTATATTCATTGTCCATTTTTCTAGAGTTCTGCCCATTTTTTCCTTTCTAAGTCACACCTACTACTTCCAAATGTCCTTTTTTTTTCTCCTCTCTCTCTCTCTCTCTCTCTCTCTCTCTCTCTATCTCTCTCTGTCCTGACGGCATTGGAGTTCAGAGTCTCTAACACTTACCCCTCTGGGAGCAGCTGCCCTCTCTTAATGGAATCTTCCCAGACCTGTTTAAATCAGCTGCCCAGAGACCTTGGACCAAACGTGGGGGATAGTTCTGGAATTATCTCTCAGGGCTGGGAGGAAGGGGCCTGCAAGACCATAACTCCTCAACCTTCCTCCTACAACAAAACTCATATTTGGTCTTAACTTCTCTAATTGTTCCAACAAGGCTAGGTCAGCAGGACTGGAGTCCCGGGGCTGTCCTTGTGTTTCCAGAGTTGGCTTCAGTGTCTTGACAGCTCGAGTCTGTTCAGCCCAATTTAACCATCTCAGGTCATCTCCTTTCCCCAGGGCCTTGTCAGACAGACAGACAGTCCTGCTGGGGTCCAGTCTCATCATCAGCCCCTCTTTGCAGAAGATCAAACAGAGAGGCAAAGCCGTTTGTCCCGAGTCACTCCCCACCTGCCAGTGCCAGAGCTGCTATCTCTGTCACCCCAAGAGTGAAGATGTGGTCGTCCCTGGGACCCTATGTGGTCGCTTCCTTGGGGTTCTGTGTTCCAGTGGCACCACCTCTCCAGGGAGGGTTGTGCTGTGAGTGCATTCCAGCCGGAGTGATGGATGAACAGAGACAGCACCTGCGGCCCTGTAAACATAGAGAAATATAGGTCGTGCCAGAAGCCAGGTCCCTCCCCCGCCACTTGTTTTACCCCAAAGCCAGTCTTGTCAATTTGATCTTCTGCCCTGAATTTCAACTGTCCTCAGGATACTCTTGTGTTTCATGAATTATGCAGACTGAACAAAATATGCACTCCACAGATTAAAGTCTATTCTCACTGGAAGGCCCCTTTCTTTCTTTCTTTCTTTCTTTCTTTCTTTCTTCCTTCCTTCCTCCCTTCCTTTCTTTCGTCCTTTTTTTTTCTTCACTGATTCCTGCCCCCCCCCCCCTTATGCTCTTGGAAGCATGTTTCTTTTCTTTTCTTTTTAATAATTTTTATTTATAAAATGGAAACACCGACAAGACCATAGGATAAGAGGAGTACAACTCCACACAATGCCCACCACCAGAGCTCTATATCCCATCCCCTCCTCTGATAACTTTCCTATTCTTTTTCCCTCTGGGAGTATGGACTCAGGGTCATTATGGGGTGCAGAAGATGGAAGGTCTGGCTTCTGTAATTGCTTCCCCACTCAACATGGGCGTTGGCAGGTCAATCCATACTCCCAGCCTGTCTCTCTCTCTCTCTGCCCCTAGTAGGGCAGGGTTCTGGGGAAGCGGGGCTCCAGGACACATTGGCGGGGTTGTCTGCCCAGGGAAGTCCCGTTGGCATCATGGTAGCATCTGGAACCTGGTGGTCCACCCTTTAGATCCATGATTAGTCAACAATTTGTTCTACTTTATATCTTAACTCTTTTTCAGCCATCAGGAAACATGTTTCTTTAGCCACCCTGCAGAGTATTTCTCTCTTGCTCTTAATAATCCCACTGCTTTGTGCCAGTTTCACTTCAGAGTCTTTTCTCCTCCTCCTCTACCTTCTCTCTCTCATACAAGAACACTGGTCAGCTCTGATTGGTGCTGGTGCTGAGTATTGAACCTGGAACATCTAGGGTCTTAGGCATGAAAGTATTTAGTATTACTTCTATGTTATCTCCCCAATTCTTTTTTTTTAACCAACTGTGACACATCTGGGAATCCCAGGGGGTCCTGGATAAGCTTATAGGAATTTCTGAGTTTAGTGGATTAGAACTCAGATTGACTAGCTTTGATAATATATGTGTGTGTATGGGGGGGAGGATTAAGTCTTTTTTTAAAAGTTTTTAATTTTTTTTAATTATCATTTATTTATTGAATTGAGACCATCAGAAATCAAGAGGGAAGGGGGTGATAGAGAGGGAGATCGAAAGAGAGATACCTGCAACACTGCTTCACCACTTGGCAAAGCTTTCCTTCTGCAAGTGGGGACTGGGGCTTGAACCTGATTCTTTGCACATTGTACCACGTGCACTCAACCAGGTGCACCACCACCCAGCCCTGGGGATTAAGTCGTCAACAAGAAATTTGTTGTATTTTAGCATTTGCATGTTTTCATGCTATATTCTCCCTGTGGTCTATTTCTTTCTTCCTTTAAACATTTTTTTTTTCTACCAGAGTACTGTTCAGCTCTGGATCTTTGTGGTGTGGGTGATTGAACCTGGAGACTTCAGATCCTCAGTCATGAGAGTCTCTGTATAACCATTATGCTATTTACCCTGCCCCATTGTTTTTTAATTTGTCTCAAATTCACGTTATCATTTGGGCTTGGTGTTTTCTCAGTGAATCCTCTGCTCCTGGTAGCCAGTTTTTCCTCCCCCCCCTTTCTTTTTTATTTGATAGGACAGAGAAATTAAGAGGGGAAAGGGATATAGAGAGGGAGAGAGAAAGACATCTGCAGCCCCACTTCACTGCTTGTGAAACTGCCTACATGAAGGTAGAGACCAGGGGTTTGAACCTGGGTCCTTGTGCATGATAACATGTGTACTCTGTTTGGTGCATCACTGCCTGGCCCCTCATTGTGGTCAATTTCAAGCTACCTGTATATAGCCACTGAGCATGAGCTTAGGAAGAGATGCCCACATGCATCTCTGGCACAGGCTGGCTCCAGTGCCTGGCTGGGTTTAGTTCCCACAAGGTGACAGTCACCACAGGCCTGGGGGGTGTGGGGGTTGGACCCTGCTCATTATTAGTTGCATGAATGTGGGCCGTTCACTCACCTTCTTAGATCTCCTGCTTCCTTGTGCTAATTAGATTTCTGTCTGGGGTTGTGGTCAGGGTTAAATGAGTCGGAGTATGCACAGTGTTCAGGACTTAATCTGTAGACAGAGTTCAGTCTGTCTACACTGGGAAGGGACAGAGAAGGGCTTGTATCAATCAAAGTAGGCTCCGTGTTGCTATGGTAACAGGAAGCCCCTGCATCTCAGAGCCTTAATGCAGCCTGGCCTGGGTTTCTCATTCCTGGAGTGTGACAGAGGCCTGTTGGTGGGAAGTCGTTGCTGGCCCTCTCCTTTGAGGGAAGCAAGTTCATGGAATCTCCTTGCTGACACGTTTTCATGGTCCTCACAGCAGGGCAAGGAGGAATATGCTGAATTGTGTGCTATCTCTCTCTCTCTCTCTCTCCCTCTCTCTTTTTCCACCAGAACATTGCTTTATTGCTAATCTGTCACCAACAATGTAAAACTCTTAATAGGTACTCTATCCTGATTTGTAAAAAGGTAAAAGATTACATTGGACTAGCTACTTTTTATGCAAGAAACTACAGCAATCACAGAACATTTGAATGGCCTTCAAAAAATGCACACTGGAAGTAAAAGAGAGTGTAACATTAAATCAAATGACTGTTAAGATTCATTACTTTTGAATACACAGTGACAGTTCTAGAAACTGTACATAATAGATTCACAGAAATGACTTAAATAGCCAGAATTATATTTTGTATTTGATCATCAGACCTTTAAACAATCCTTGAATTTTTTTCATGTGGTTTTGGAGAAATTTCTGTTCTATACTCCAAATATAAGTTGTTGATAGCACTGAGACAGAAAAAGAAATGTGAGGATTGAAATAAAAGTGAATTTGAAAAATGACTAATCTAGATCAGGTAAAAGGGGGGATGGATAGGGAGTGGAGAATTGGGTAGGTGGAAGTGGGTTTTTATTTTTCCCTTCATTTCAGAAGTTCTTTCCAATGTTGTATATCTGTTATGTTGTTCTCCATTTTCAGTCCATTTCTGAAATTCATGTCTCATAGCTTTTTTTGTACTAACTGTTCAACCCAACCAGTTTTGCTGCCAAGCAACAAGTGTTACACGAGAGAATCTGAATGCAGCAGCTCTTCCGTGCCTGTGGTTTCCTCTCAGGCCCAGCTCTCTTTCATATATGCTGCCGAAACAAGCACTTTTTTTTAGCCTTTTGCCCACAAGTGGCACATGGCTCCTCTACTCACTTTTTTTCTTGTTGGAGCAGGAAATGGAGCTGCCTACATGCAAAGGGGCCGGGGAAGAGCCGTCCTGGAGAGAGAACCCCAGGTTCGTGCCAAGCAGCCCTTCAGAGGACCACAGCCTATGGGGATTGATGTCTCTGGCAGCTGCTAAGTTTCAGCAGGGAAAGCAGATGGGGTGGTGGCGGTTCCTGTCCCAGTTAGCCCCTATTTTGCATGACAGTCGCTTTGGATTCCAAAGAACAGGATTTAAATTTTTCTTTTCTTTTTTTTCTTTTCTTTCCTTCTCTTCTCCTTCCTTCCTTCCTTCCTTCCTTCCTTTCTTTCTTACTTTCTTTCTTTCTTTCTTTTGCCTCCAGGATTATCCCTGGGGCTCAGTGCCTGCACTACAAATCCACTGCTCCTGGAGGCCATTTTTTTCCCTTTTGTTGCCCTTGTTGTTTATCTTTGTTGTTATTATTATTGTTTTTCTGTCATTGTTGCTGGATAGGACAGAGAGAAATGGAGAGAGGAGGGGAAGACAGACGGGGGAGAGAAAGACACCAGCAGACCTATCTCACTATCAGTGAAGTGATCCCCCTGCAGGTGTGGAGCCAGGGGCTTGAACCTAGATCCTTATGTCCGTCTTTGCGCTTTGCGCCCTGTGCACTTAACCCGCTATGCTATCACCCAACCCCCAGGATTTAAACTTTTCTAGCCCTGTTGTAACTCATTTCTCAGACTAGCCCACATCGTGTCACATTGTAAGGACGGGCACAGGATCGCTGGTCCCAACTCAGCGCATATGCCCCCTTAATCACACTCCAGACATCACCCTTATTCGCAAGGCTCCCTGGCGCAAGGGGTGGAGGTAGAAAGGTACATAGTTACTCAACAGTGAGGGGCTTAAGGCTCTCTCCTCTTGGAACTGTTGACTGCACACTGTCATTTCCGTGACAAGCATCTCCTGATCCATTGGACTCATTGCACCTTGAATTTTCTGCTAATACAAAAATGTAAAAGTGGGCTACTTCCTGGTTTTACCCTCTGCCTCTCTTTGCCCTGCAGATAGCCTTCGAGGACACACACACAAGTGTCCCGGCGGAGATGCACCTCCCAGCACACCTTCAATTCCTGAAGATGGGGGGGGGGGTGGGATGAATGCGGCCTTTCCCTCCAGCCGAGTGGAAGAGCAAGCAAGCTGACTGGCCCAGAGCACTTGTCTTTGTCCCCTTAGATGTCACCATTGTGGGCAGCTGGAGCCTTGTGCCTTCCTCACCGTCCTCACTCCGTCTCCAGAGATGCCAGTGCTTGGCATAGCTTCCCAACACCTGCCTGATTTGGCTGTAGCACCCAGGAACTTAGGAGCAGATTCCTGTCGTTGTTGCCAAGGAAGAGAAGAAGGCTGGTGAGACCATCGAGGGGCTCTGTGTTCCTCAGGGGACCTGGCAGGAAGCCAGTGGCATGCTCTTAGGGAGGAGAGTGTAAAACACTGTGCAACTAGGAAGATAGCATAATAGTTATGCAAAAAGACTTTCCTGCCTGAGACACCAGAAGTCCTAGGTTCAATCCCTAGGTTCAATCCTAGGTTCAATACCACCATAAGCTAGAGATGAGTAGTGCTCTGATAAAATAAATAAATAAATAAATAATTTGTTTAAAAACTGTGCACAGTGATAGGGTGGGCTTCAGAGGGACCACCCCAGGATGATGGAGCACCGTGGTCTGAAGGAGCATGGGAAAAAGCAAAGGGGAGAGGGTGAAGAAATGTCTTCTCTATTTTTTTTTCTTTGCTTTTTGTTGGCCTCCAGTTGCTGGGGCTTGGTGCCAGCACTGTGAATTCTGTGAATCCACCTCTCCTGGTGGCCATTTTTCCTTTTTTTTTTTAGTAATTATTTATTCCCTTTTGTTGCCCTTATTGTTTTATTGTTGTAGTTATTATTGATGTTGTTGTTGTTGGGTAGAACAGAGAGAAATGGAGAGAGGAGGGGAAGGCAGAGACGGGGAGAGAAAGACAGACACCTGCAGACCTGCTTCACTGCCTGTGAAGTGACTCCCCTGCAGGTGGGGAGCCGGGGCTCGAACTGGGATCCTTACACCAGTCCTTGTGCTTAACCCACTGCACTACTGCCCGACTCTCTCCTTTTTTTTCATTATTTTATTTTTAATTTTTTGTATTTATTTATTTTCCCTTTTGTTGCCCTTGTTGTTTTTTATTGTTGTAGTTATTATTGTTACTGATGTCGTCATTGTTAGATAGAACAGAGAGAGAGGAAGATAGAGAGAAAGACACCTGCACACCTGCTTCACCCCCTGCAGGTGGGGAGCTGGGGGCTCGAACCGGGATTCTTAAGCCGGTCCTTGGCGCTTTGCACCATGTGTGCTTAACCCACTGTGCTACCACCTGACTCCCCCTTTTTCCATTATTTTATTGCATAGGACAGAGAGAAATTGGGAGGGGATAGGGAGATAGAGAGACAGATATATAGACAGACAGACAGACAGATAGATACATCTTCAGACCTACTTCACTGCTCATGAAGCATCCCCACTGCGGGGGGAGTGTGGGGAGTGGGGCTCAAACCCAGTTCCTTGTGTTAGAATAGTTTTAGATTTGCAGAAAAAAATGTGGCAAGAGTACTGAGAGTTCTTGTATGCCCACATCTTGTTTCCTCTTTAATCATCTGACACTCATATGGTACATTTGTCACAAGTAATAAAACAATATTGATACATTTTATTAGCTAATACCCATGGCTTATTAAGATTTCCATGGTTTCTATCTAATGTCCTTTTCTGTTCTGAGAGCTCTTCAGATGATAACACATCACACTGACTTGCCGTGTGTCCCCCTTGGGTTCCTTTGCCAGTGACAGTGTCTCAGACATGCCTTGTTTTTATGACCTTGATAGTTTTCAGGAGGATTGGTTAAATATTTGTAGGATGGCCTTCTATTGCAATTTGCTTTTTTTCTCGTGAGTAGCTGGGCTAATGGGTTGGGCTGGGCTGGGGAAGAGGTAAGATGCCATTTAAAAGTTATTAATGACTGGGGAGTCGGGTGATAGCGCAGGGGGTTAAGTGCACACACATGGCGCAAAGCACAAGGACCAGAGTAAAGATCCCGGTTTGAGCCCACAGGTCCCCACCTGCAGGGGAGTCGCTTCACAGGCAGTCTGCAGGTGTCTCTCTTTCTCTCCCCCTCTTTGTCTTCCCCTCCTCTCTTCATTTCTCTCTGTCCTATCCAACAACGACATCAATAACAACAACAATAACTACAAAATAAGACAACAAGGACAACAAAAGGCAATAAATCAATATTTTTTAAAAAGTTAAAAAACTTAGTAATGAGTTAATAATGATTAACAAGATTGTAAGATACCAGGAGTGCAACTCCATACAGTTCCCACCACCAGACTGTTCCCTGTCCCCTCCCCTCCACTGGAAGCTTCCCTAGTCTTTATTCCTCTAGGAATATGGACCAGAATTCTTTATGGGGTGCGAAGGTGGGAGTTCTGGGGCTTCTGTAACTGCTTCTCTGCTGGACATGGGCTTTGGCAGGTCAAGCCATACCTCATCTTGTTTCTGTCTTTCCCTAGTGGGGTAGGAGGGCTCTGGAGGGGTGAGACTTCAGGACACATAGGTGAGGTCGTTGGCCCAGGAAAGTCAGGATGGAGTCATGATAGCGTCTGCAATGTCACACTGTACTGCAGGTTCATCCTGCCAACAGGGCTCATGACTGCTGATGCTGAGCTTGACCGTCTGACTGAGGCACCTTTTTTAGCAGGTTTCTTCTTCCTCCTCTTCTTCTTCCCCCTCTTCCTCCTACTCCATATCTTCCTCTTCTTCTAATTGCCACTGAGGTTATTATTGGGCCTCAGTGCTGCACAGCTCTTGGATGCCACTTTTTCTATTTTTCTTTTTATTTTATTTAATAGGACAGAGACATTGAAAGGGCAGAGGGAGATAGGGAGGGAGAAAGAAAGAAAGACACCTGCAGACCTGCTTCAGTGCTCATGAGGCATCCTCCCTACAGGTGGGGATGGGGGCTCAAACCTGTGTCCTTGCTCATGATGACATGTACAACCGCCTGGCCCCTTTGCAGGCATCTTCATGACTAAGTCACATATCTCTCTTCTCTTTCCAGACTGTACTTTGGGGGAAGGAAAGCACTCTTTGTAGCCTACACTGAGGAACATGCCTCCCTGGCAGCAAAGAATCCACACATTTGCAGTCTGAGCCTGGTTATCTCCTCTGGACACCCCCTTTTCTTTGTGAAGCTGAGAAGGAGGTGGGGGGGGGGGCGGAGTCCAATGCAGGTTGTAACCAGAGTGGAGGAGGTTAGTATTTGGTCCCAGAACCTCTGGGTCTTGAGTAGCACCAGTTGGCCTGAAAAAAAGAAAGAGAAAGAAAGAAAGAAAGAAAGAAAGAAAGAAAGAAAGAAAGAAAGAAAGAAAGAAGGAAGGAAGGAAGGAAGGAAGGAAGGAAGGAAAGAAGGAAGGAAAAAAAACCTCTAGCAGTGGAGGGGTCTCGCTTAGGAGGCATCAGAGCTGAATCAGAGTGGATTTTCTGGTCTGGCTTGTGTCCACAATAAAATATCCCAGAAATGGACAATCACTTTTGGCAGTAGGGTGCGGGACGGCAGGCAAAGCCCCAGGGAGGTATCTAGGTCTGTTGGGGCAGGCCACCCCCCCCCAGACTCTCAGAATCACCCCCCTTCCCCTCCAGATGGAGTCACGTGCAAAGCCTTGAATTTGCAACACATAAGTGAACAAACACGACTAATCCTACACATGTAGGATTCCCCAGATACAATCAAATATACTTACTTGTTTTAAAATAAAGCTTCCCAAAATGACCGAGGTAAAGCCCATGTTCACATAAAACCCAGTGCTGATATGACTGTCAGGGAACAGGCACCCTTGTATTTTGCTGGTTAGAGGACGATTTGGTAACATAGAAGGGGGAACCTAAGAATGTGCTCTGTATGACACACTTTCTGTGTGCTGGACACTGCCCCCAATATTATGTCACAGACACAGGGAGTCAGGAGACTGCACTATGGACTCCGTCGCACTGGCTTGGTTTGTCACCCTGTCCCCTTCCAGCATGCAGGCCGGGCCATTTGAGCCTCGTTGGCCTCAATTTCCTCTGTAAACTGAGAGAAGGCAGAACCTTTAATTCTCAGGGCTGGAGTGACACTGTCCGGGTTAACACACACAGAGTCATTGTTAGTTCTCTTAGCAATCGACTCTCATTACGATTAACCGATCCAACTGTCATTACTATTAATCCCACAAACTGTGCCCATTGTCATCACCCCGTTTTGCAACTGAGGAAGCTCCAGGGAGTGGTGTCATCTGCCTGGGGTCACACAGCAGGGAGCAGAATCTCAAACTGACCACAGAAAAGTCAGCCACCAGCCTTTCCCCTCAGCTCAGGGTGGCTGCATCCAGGGTGGGTGTCATTGGCTGGGTGTGGAGTTCTTCTCCAGACCAGGAACTGGGTTGAAACCCTGAGAAGTCAACACTGTAATGCAAGCATGCATGTGGCTTCCTGCCTAGCTTAAAGTGAACGTATCAATTAACACGGGAGACCTTTCTCCTTCCGTAGCTGCAGGCGAGTTCGTCTTTTGGATCAATTAAATTGTTGACACTTGGCAGGTGGGCCTCCATGCAAATCAGAGCCAAGGTGCCTTTAGTGCAGGTGTGCGTGCTGTGTGAGCAGGGAAGGCCTAGAGTCAGGCTCAGTTTCTGATGGGTCCCTTGTAGGAGAAGCATTTCAATTTACAGACAGCGTCCAGTCCACTGTGTACGCAGAGAGGGGTACTTCCCATTCTAGCCCCTTCCATCTCATTCTGGATGAATGCTGGCTTCAATTCCCTACGTTCGTTTCTATTTATTTATTTTTCACCAGATCTCATGGTGTGTGTGTGTGTGTGTGTGTGTGTGTGTGTGTCCTTCCTTCTAGTTTCAGATAGAGTCAGAGAGGAAGTAGGGAACCTCTCTTGGTGCACAGTGATGCCCTGTGGTGCTCAGGGTTCAAACCCAGGGCTTCTGGCATAGTAGCACATGTCCTCTGTTGAAGACACTATCTCTATCTCCCACCACCACCACATTGTGAATAAGTTACAGCTGCCATTTTGCAGAATGTAACAATGCCTTTTGCAAACTGGTTGTCCAACCCAGGTGTCAGGAAATTTGATGCCTTTTGATGTATTGCCACAGGGTCAGGGGTAGGTCTCTTGACAGGGGAGAGACTGCTGGTACCAAGTGTTTGCAGAGCTGGGCTTTCCTCTCCGAGCTGCTCCCCACCTCCACTTCCTTCTTCCCCCTGGCTTCATCCCAGCTGTACTCACCTCTCTGCTCCTATGTAACTCAGGAAGCCTTTGCTCCGGATAGGATAGTCCCACTGCTCTGCACCTTCTCTCTCCCACGCCCTATTTCTTAGAGTCTGGGCTGATTTGAGATTTTCCCTGATTCACACCCACACCCAGTGAGTAGGAGCATTTCATCATTATTTCTTCTTTCCTCTCCTCTTCCTCCCCTTCTTCTTCCTCTTCTCCTCCTCCTCCTCCTCTTTTTTATTTTAACTTGAGGCATAATTGCCTTATAACATAACTGTCAGAACGAACATTCTGATTCAGCATTTGTGTGTATCTGAGCATCGTGAGTTTACTTAATATCTGCTATCTTGTTTTCTTGGCATCAGAACTTCCTGCACTTATTCTCTTAACAGCTCCCAAATATGACGTGCAGTGTTAGTAGGTATAGTCGCTGTGCTGGGTAGTCTAGCCCTGTGATTTCGTCATGACTGGGAGTCTGGCTTTTGACGTCTTTTGCCCAGTCCCCACCCTTACCTCTGACAACCAGAAATCTGATCTCTGTATGTATGCAGGAGCTGACTGTCCCTCCCCACACTAATTATTTGTTTCTTTATATTTTGTTTATATTTTGTTTCTAATAAAAAAATTACGGATTTGACAGAGTTTTCCAAAATCATAAGATTTCAGGGGGTATAATTTCACACCCATATGTAGTCAGTGCAAGTCACTACACTCTCCACCAGAGTTCTGTGTTCATTCCTTCGCTCATGCTTCTGTGTGTATTTCTTTGCTCGTGCCCTAAAACCACTACAGCTCTCAAAGACCTAGAGACAGTTTGGTCCTCTCTCTCTCTCTCTCTCTCTCTCTCTCTCCCCCACTTAGTAGTTGTTCTTCCCCTGGTTACTTATTTCACTTAGCATAATCACCTCCCATTCTATCCATTTTATCCCAAATGATACAATCCCATCTTTTTTTGACTGCAGAGCAGTATTCCATGAATACATACCCAGGACTTCTTTACCCAGGCATCTCCTGATAGGCATTTAGGTCGATTTCGTATTTTGGCTCTTGTAAGTATTGCTGTGATGAACATGAGGGTGCATATGCCGTTTTGGATTAGTGCTTCTGTGTCCTTTGCACATATGCCTGGGAGTGATGGGGCTGTATGCTAGGGCTACTCCTTTAAGGGTTCCCCACACTGTTTTCCGGAGAGACTGTACTAGTCTGCATGCCCATTAACAGTGTATCAGGGCTCTTTTTGTGTATATATCCTCAACAACGGCTATCATCTCTTGATGTGTTTTTAAGATCATATGGCATTTGCCCAAACTGCCATTGTTGGCTTATTTGTTGTTAATTAATTAACCATGTATGCATGTCTTTATTTCTGGATTCTATTGTGTTTCATTGATCTAGCTGTCTGTTTTAAATGCCAAATACTATGCTGTTTTGATTAATATAGTTGTTTTTTTTTTCCTCCAGGGTTATTGCTGGGCTCGGTGCCTGTACCATGAATCCACCGCTCCTGGAGGCCATTTTTCCCCTTTTGTTGCCCTTGTTGTTGTAGCCTCGTTGTGGTTATTATTATTGCCATTGTTGATGCCCTTCGCTGTTGGATAGGACAGAGAGAAATGGAGAGAGGAGGGGAAGGCAAAGAGGGGGAGAGAAAGACAGACACCTGCAGACCTGCTTCACCGCCTGTGAAGCGACTCCCTTGCAGGTGGAGTGCCAGTGGCTCGAACCGAGATCCTTACGCCGGCGCTTTGCGCCACATGTGCTTAACCCACTGCGCCACCGCCTGACCCCCTGATTAATATAGTTTTGTAGCATCATTTGAAACCAAGGAATGTGATACCTCCACTTTTGCTTCTTTTATTTCTGTGAAAAACACCATTGGAATTTTAATAGGGGTTGCATTGAATCTGGAGGTTTCTTTGGATGGTATCAACATGTTGACAATACTACTTCTTCTAATCCATGAACACAGACTATTTTTCCACTTATTTTTTTTTTCAAATTTTTCTTCCGTATATTACACTTCTTATTGCACAAATCATTCATTTTTTAAAATTTCTTTATTGGGGAATTAATGTTTTACATTCGACAGTAAATACAATAGTTTGTATGTGCATAACATTTCCCAGTTTTCCATATAACAGTATAACCCCCACTAGGTCCTCTGTCATCTTTTTGGATCTGTATTCTCCCCTCCACTCACCCACCCCAGAGTCTTTTACTTTGGTGTAATACGCCAAACAAATCATTCATTTTTGTGGTTAAATATATCCCTAGTTATTTTATTCTTTCTGATGCAGTTGTAAATGAGTTATTTTCTTTATTCCTTTCTCGGATAGTTCACTAGTTGTGTGTGGAAACACAGCAGGTTTTTGTACTTTGCAACTTTTCTGAATTTATTGATTAGTTCTGAAGACTCTTTAATGGTGTATTTAGTGAAATATAAATTTCAGGTTAGCTGAAAATACTGATGGCTTTACTTCTTTTCCTATTTGAGCATCTTTAATTCATTTATTGTTTTCCCTACCTACTCCCCCTTGGACTTCCAGTAGTGTGCTTCAGGAAAAGCATGAGTGGGTATCTTTACTTTGTTCCTGATCCTAGAAGGAATGTTTTTTCGTTTCACCACTGAAAATGATGGTAACTGTGTGTGTGTGGTACATAGCCTTCATTATATTGAGGTCTGTTCCTCAAATAGCCACTTTGTTGAGTTTTTTAAAAAAGTATACACGGATAATGAATTTTGTTAAATGTTTTTGCTATATTGATTGAAACGATCATATGATTTTTTTTATCCTTCAGTTTGTTAAAGTGGTTTATCATATTGATTTTTTGAACGTTGAATCATCCTTACATCCCTGGAGTAATTTTTATTTCATTATGGTGTATGATCCTTTTAATTTATTGAAGAATGAGTTTGATATTGTTTTGTAGAGGATACTGTATCTGTGCTCATCAAGGAGACTGGGTTGCAATTTTTTTTCCTTGTGGAGTCCTTGTCTGGCTTTGGCATCAGAATAAATCTAGCCTCTTAAAATGAATTTGGAAGAAGTCACCCATGTTTTGTTGGGAGGAAGGTTGAGAAGGATTAGTGTTAAATCTTCTTTCAGTATTAGTTGGAATCACCGTTGAAGCAGTCTAATTCTGGACCTCTGTTTGTTGGAAGGTTTTGCTTTATTAATTCATTCTCCTTACTGGTAATTAGTGTCTTATGATTTCATTTTATTTTTTACATTTCATTAGTGATTTAATACTGATTACAAGATTATAAGATAACAGGGATACAAGTCCCCATCATTCTCACCACCAGAGTTTTGTACCCCCATTCCTTCCACTGGAAGCTACAGCAGTTTTCCTCTGGTTACAGATATGGGTTCACTGTTATTTCTACAACTATCTGTCTATATCTGTATATATTTGTTTGCCCATTTTTTTCCTGTGGTCCCATCTTTTCCTCCTTTCCCAGTCACACATACCCCTATTATTACATGCAAATGTCCTTCCTTTTTCCTCTTCTCTCTCTGGGTCCTGATGGAGCTGGAGTTCAGAGCCCTCTGGTCATCTTCCCCCTATCATTTCTCCCCTACTGAGAGTCTGGACCAAAATTTTTTTTTGAGGTGCATAGGGTGGCTTCTGTAATTGCTTCTCCACTGGACATGGGTGTTGGCAAGTCAATCCATATCCCTGGCCTTTTTCTGTCTTTCTCTAGTGGGGCAAGGCTCTGGAGAGGTGAGGTTCCAGAATACACTGGAGAGGTTATCTGCCCAGGGAAATCAGGATGGAATCATAGTAGCATATGCAACTTGGTGGCTGAAAGGCACTAAGATATAAAGTGGGACAAAATAATTAATCATCAGGAATCAAAAAGTTGGAATAGAGCAGATGATAATAGGGGCCTTAGGGTGGAAAGAAGTAAGAAAGTCTATTTTAGGTTTGTTCCTAGGGGCCTATGATTATCATAGTTGATGCTTGAGTTTGATAGCTAACATGTAGTTGGCCAAAAAATATTGTCTGAGAAGATGGTGTCAGAGTTGAGAAAAAGGCTAGAAAGTTGGATTAGGGCAGAGAGTAACTCTTCAATCTAAAAGAGAATCTATGAATAAAATTAACTCTTTACACACTCCGCCTGACCCAGGGCCCTTATATATTTATATTTAGCGCAGGAGCCTATGTAACCTCTGAGTCCCTGTTGGTCTGAGCTCACAGTCCATGATCACAGTTGGGAATATTCGAGACTCTTTATTTTCTGTTTCTTAATTATTGAGTTTTGGAAGGGTGTGTATTTCTAGGCATTTATCCATTTTTGCTATGTTGTCAAATTTGTTTACATAAATTTTTTTGTAATAGTTTCTTTGATCCTGTGATAGCAATTCCTGTAACCTCACTTGTAATGACTTCTTTTCCACTTCTGATGTTATTTCATCTTCTCTCTAGAGCTTGGTGAGTTAATAGATTTACCAATTTTGTTTATCTCTTTGAAGAACCAAGTCTTGATTTCACTGAACTATTCTATTGTCCTCTTAGTCTTGATTTCATTAGTATTTGTTCTGAGATATGTTATTTCCTTCCTTCTGCTATCTTTGGGCTTTAGTGTTTCTCCTTTTTTCTAGTACTTTCAGGTCTAAAGTTAGATTGTTTAAGATTTTTTCTTATTCCTTGAGGTGGGTACTACTTATTGCTATGAACCTCCTGCTTGGAATTCTTGCTCCTAGTAGTTCTGGTATATTGTATTTCCATTTGGATTTGTGTCAGGGTAATTTTTTACTTCTCTTTTGACCGATTTATTAACTCACTTGTTGTCTGGTAGCATATTGTTTAACATACACAGATTTGTTAACATTTTCAATCTTCTTTGATAAATATAGATTCATTTATTTACTGTGAGAGAGACAAGAAGCACCAACATAATGCTTTGCTCTATGCAGTGCTGGGGGAGGGGCACTTAAATGTACAATCTCACTCATGCAACTCTTGTATTCTACCTACCCACTCAGCCACCTCCTCAGCCACCCAGTTTTCTTTCTTTCTTTTATTTATTAAAAGGAAACATTGACTAAACCACAGGATAAGAGGGGTACAACTCCACACAGTTCCCACCACCAGAACTCTGATAGCTTCCCTATTCTTTATCCCTCTGGGAGTATGGACCCAAGGTCATTGTGGGGTGCAGAAGGAGGAAGGTCTGGCTTCTGTAATCGCTTCCCCGCTGAACATGGGCGTTGACAGGTTGATCCACACTCCCAGCCTGTCTGTCTCTTTCCCTAGTGGGAAAGCGCTCTGGGGAAGCAGAGCTCCAGGACACACTGGTGGGGTCGTCTGTCCAGGGAAGTCTGGTCAGCATCTTGCTAGCATCTGGAACCTGGTGGCTAAAAAGAGAGTTAACATACAAAGCCAAACAAATTGTTGATCAATCATGAACTTAAAGGCTGTAAGAGTGCAGATGAAGAGTTGGGGGGGGGGGGTCCTCCATTTTGTAGATAGCTAGTAGGCCTATTTTAGTTATATTCCAGAGGGCCTGTGGCTATACTAGTTTTTTTTCCCCCTAAACCTGAAATCTGATATGCAGGTGGATCCAAGTTATTGTCTGGGGAAATGTTGTCATGGCAGGAAAAGGACGAGAAAGCTAGATCAGGGAAGAGAGTAGCTCCCTAATATGGGAAAGGGGTATATATATTGTTGACTGTAAACCCCATCGATTTGATTTGGTCTGGGGCCCACCCAGTTTTCTTTTGTAAATGATTTCTAGCTTCATGGCATGGTGGCTTGAGTAAGATGATTGATGTTGTTTCAGTCTTCTTCAGTCTAACCAAGCTTATCTTGTGCCCTAACACCTGAGTGCAAGCTTTCAGTGGCTGTTACCTATTGTGGTGCTAGACAAATACATTTTGTCTTTGGCCCCAGTTCTTGCACAGAGCTTCTAAAACTCTTGTAACTGCCTGAGTGATAGGGATGCCTATTTGTAAGTTTCTTTTTTAAAAAATAGTTTTTAATATTTATATATTTTCCCTTTTGTTGCCCTTGTTTTTTTATTGTTGTTGTACTTATTGTTGTTGCTATTGATGTCATTATTGGATAGGACAGAGAGAAATGGAGAGGGGAGGGAAAGACAGAGAGGCGGAGAGAAAGAGAGACACCTGCAGACCTGCTTCACAGCCTGTGAAGCGACTCCCCTGCAGGTGAGGAGCTGGGAGCTCGAACTGGGATCTTTATGCCGGTCCTTGCATTTTGCACCACATGCACTTAACCCGCTGCACTACTGCCCGACTCCTCTATTTGTAAATTTCTACTTTTTTCTACCACATTTGACAGTGAAGTGACTCTCCAGGAGAGCCAGAGAGATGGCATAATGGTTCTGCAAAGACTCCCATGGCTGAGGCACTCAGGTCTCTGGTTCAGTCCGTAGCACCATCTCCAGTCAAAGCCGAGTGGTGTTCTGGCCCTTCCTCTTCTGTATTTCTCTGTTATTAAAATAAAGCAAATTAAAAAAAAAAGGAAATGTGTCTTTTGGCTGTGGTCCCTACTTATTTTAGGGTCACTAGAAATAGCAAGCGAGAAATTCAAGTACTGGAACTCTTGGCTCTCCTATCCCAGGGGAAAGGAGGTTGATGCTGGATTGTAAATGCTTTTCAGTGAAATCCAGATCTTCCAAGCTAGTCAGTGCATCCGTCTGTCTGCCAGGAGGGTGGGACACCCAACTCCTTGAGCACAGAAGTTTTTGTGCTTTTTCTGGACTTTGCCCCAAGCACCTCTTCACCTGGATGCTTATTTGTATTTTTTTTAGTGTGGTGTCATAGCACTTTCATCAGTTTTGTGCATTTTTCAACAAGTGCTCCAACTTGAGGGATCACGGGAACCCTTGAGTTTGCAGTGTGGACAGCAGTGTGAGTCACCTAGACACCCCATTAGCAGGTGGTGCTTGAACTGGACACTCCTGAGGGACCGAGCTCTTGTGGAATCTGCTGTGACTCTCTGTGTTGTATTAGAATTGATTAGCGGGTACCCAAATGGTGTCAGAGAATCGGAGAACTGGCTGCTGGTGCTGGATAAAGGCAACAATGCTATGGATGCTACTAATGATTGCGTCGTGGTGCTGTTTATAAATAAAAAGGAAACACTGACAAAAACCACAGGATAAAAGGGGTACAGCTCCATACAATTCCCACCACCAGAACTCCGTATCCCATCCTCTCCCTGATAGCTTTCCTATTCTTTTTTTAAATCTTTTTTTATATTTATTTATTTATTTATTCCCTTTTGTTGCCCTTGTTGTTTTATTGTTGTAATTATTGTTGACGCTGTTGTTGTTGGATAGGACAGAGAGAAATGGAGAGAGGAGGAGATGACAGAGGGGGAGAGAAAGACACCTGCAGACCTGCTTCATCGCTTGTGAAGCGACTCCCCTGCAGGTGGGGAACCGGGGGCTGGAACCGGGATCCTTACATTGGTCCTTGGCTTTGTGCTATGTGTGCTTAACCCACTGTGCTATCGCCCGACTCCCAGGTTTCCTGTTCTTTAACCCTTTGGGAGTATGGACCCGGGGTCATTGTGGGATGCAGAAGGTGGAAGGTCTGGCTTCTGTCATTGCTTCCCCACTGAACATGGGCGTTGGCAGGTCTATCCATACTCCCAGCCTGCCTCTCTGTTTCCCTAGTGGGGCAGCGCTCTGGGGATTATGCTTGTGTCTTCACTTTTATTGGATCACTGCAAGAGCCCATGAGGTGTACAGAGGTAAGATGATTCGCTCCCTGTGAGGACCAGGGGACAAGTACTGTGGGTAGGAGGCAGGCCACTCACCTGGGTTGCTGACCTGGAGTCTTGTGATTCCACAAGATGATGATCCCTCCCTTTGGGGACACCGTCACTGAGATGTACGTGTGTACACATGCATACAGGTGCACTTGTGTGGCTTCCTGAAAGCCACCAGTTCAGGACAATGATGCTGAGCAGCAGGTAAACTAGTTCACCTGAACGTCACATTTGTAGGTCCAACTTCCATAGACTAAGAATGTATTTTTTTTTAATTGGGAGGGATTAATGGTTTATAGGAAATACAGTTGTTAAATATTTAAACTTTTTTTTTTTAATTTAACAAGATCATTGCTCAGCTCTGGCTTGTGGTGGTACAGGGGATTGAACCTGAGATTTTGGAGCCTCAGGCATGAGAGTCTCTTTGCATAACCATTATGCTATCTACCCCTGTGCAATACAGTTGTTGATACATGTATGAAATTTCTCAGTTTTGTGCAAAACAGTCTCACCTCTAGTCTGCTTTCTCCTCCACCATCTTGCACCAGGGCTTAAGAGACCCCGCTCCCCCCGCCTCCCCAGCTGATTTCTTTCCTTTGGTGCAATACATCAAACCCGGTCCACATTCTGCTTTGTGTTTCCCCTTCTGTTCTTGTTTCTCAACTTTGGTCCATGAGTGTGATCATCCCATAGTCATCCACCTCTTTCTGGATTATCTCACCTCATATGATTCCTTCAAGTTCTATCCAACATGAGGTGAAGGTGAATTTATCATTCTTACTAGCTGAGCAGCATTCCATTGTGTATAGAGACCACTATTTTCTCAGCCACTCATCTGTTGTTGGACACCTGGGTTGCTTCCAGGTTTTGGCTATTACAAATTGTGCTGCTATGAACATAGGTGTACACAGATCTTTTTGGGTGGGTGTGTTTGATTCTCTAGGGTATATCCCCATATTAAGAGGTGTTTTTTTTTTAAACAAACATGCCAAGCAACTTTTCTTTCTTTTTTATCAATAGGGTTATCACTAGGAGCGTGGTGCCTGCATGATTCCACCACTCTTGGTATTTTTATTTATTTCCTTTTTTTTTTTTTTTACCAGAGCACTGATCAACTCTGGTGTATGGTGGTGCAGGGGGATTGAACCTGGAACTTTAGAGCCTCAGACTTGACAGTCTGTTTGCATAACCATTATGCAATTTACCCCCGCCCTATATTTTCTTTTTATTTCTTTTTGATAGAGGGTGAGAGTCAGAAAGAAAGGGGCAGAGAGAGACAGAGAGAAGTAGAGATACCCGCAGCACTGTTCCAGCGATGATAAAGCTATCCCCCCCCGCAGGTAACAGGTTTTCTACTTGGTGAGTCACCACCCACCCAAGAAACTCTTTGATTTATTTTTAATTAATTAATTTTAATTTATTATAGAGATAGAGAGGAGTGAGGAGGGAAGGAGAGAGAGAGACAGCACTGCCACACCACTGGTAAAATTTTGTTCCTAGGGGGTTGGGCGGTGGTGCAGTGGGTTAAGCGCATGTGGCGCTAAGCGCAGGGAACGGTGTAAGGATCCTGGTTCGAGCCCCCGGCTCCCCACCTGCAGGGGAGTCGCTTCACAAGCGGTGAAGCAGATCTGCAGGTATCTATCTTTCTCTCCCCCTCTCTGTCTTCCCCTCCTCTCTCCATTTCTCTCTGTCCTATCCAACAACAAACAACATCAACAATGGCAATAATAATAACCACAACAAGGCTACAACAACAAAGGCAACAAAAGGTGGAAAAAAAAAAGGCCTCCTGGAGCGGTGGATTCATGGTGCAGGCACTGAGCCCAGCAATAACCCTGGAGGGAAAAAAAAAAAGAAAGAAAATCCTAAATTAAAAAAAAAAAATTTTTCCTAAAGGTGGAGGCTGGGGGCTTGTACCAAGGTCCTTGCACTTGGTAATTTGTGCAATTTACTGGTTATGCCACCACCTGATCCCTCTGAACAACCCGTAAAAATTAATTTTCCTTTTTGTTGCCCTTGTTGTTTATTGTTATTGTTATTGTTGTCATTGTTGTTGGATAGGATAGAGAGAAATGGAAAGAGGAGAAAAGAAACAGAGAGGGGAGGGAAAGACAGACACCTGAAGATCTGCTTCAGCACTTGTGATGCGACTCCCCTGCAGGTGGGGAGCCAGGGGCTGGAACCGGGATGCCGGTCCTTGCGCTTTGCACCACGTGCGCTTAACCTGCTGCACTACTGCACGACTCCCTAAAAATTAATTTTTATAGTGGGGAGAGAAATTAAAAGTATTGGTCAACTCTGACATGTGATGGTTCTGGGGACTGGACCTGGGACCTGAGCTGTGCAAGTCCCGTGTTCTGACACAGTGAGATGTCTTCCATGAGCAGCTTGGCTCCAGTTCTCCCACTGATCCAACCCCCTTGCTTTTCAGCGACAGTTCTCCACCCAGGCTACACCAGAAAGTCACCTGGAGCTTCTAGACATCTCTCTCTCTCTCAGGCAGGGGCCTAGGCACAACCTTCATCTCCCCTTGATAGGTGTCTGGCAGATACAACATGACCCCAGTGTCGCTTCATCCTGTCCTTTTTTCCCTTCTGATTCTTTGCTTGGTGCAGTACACCCCCTCTCTGCCCACCCCCTCCCCAGTCTGAGTTCCACCTTCTGTCTCCCCTTTCTGTCCTTCATTCCTATTTCCACCTCTAAGTGAGATCATTTGGTATTCGTCTTTCTCTTTCTGCCTTGCCTCACTCAACATACTAACTCCAAAAGAACATCTTATTGTATGAATTTTTAAAATTATTTTTAAATTTTTATTTATAAAATGGAAATATTGTCAAGTACAATTCCGTACAATTCCCACCTCCAGAACTCCATATCCCCTCCCCATCTATTGAAAGCTTTCCTATTCTTTATCTCTCTGGGAGCATGGACCCAGGTTCATTATGAGGTTCAGAGAGTGAAAGGGCTGGCTTCTGTAATTGCTTCTCCACTGAACATAGGCATTTATTTTATAAATATTTTATTTATTGCTTTTGTATAGAAGCAGAGAAATCGAGAAGGGAGGGGGAGAGAGAGAGCAGCAATATTTCACCACTTGTGAAGCATCCTCCCTGCAAGTGGAGACGAGGAGCTTCAGGTTGGGTCCTTGGGCACAGTAACGTGTGCTCTACCAGATAACGATGCTCGCAGGTCCAGAGCCAGCCTCTGACAAAGGCAAGTGCTGGCTCTCATACTGTGTCCCTGTGAATTAAGCATGATCATGTTTATGCTTCTGTTTTTGTCTGTTTGTCCCTCTCTCCTACCTCTCTGTATGGTGCCTGTTCTCTGGGTGAAAGTCTCTGGGTGTCTGCCTCTCTGTTTTCTCCCTGAGTCTGTTGCTCTCTGTGTCTGTAGATCCTGTCTTTTATTCTTTCCTGTTTGGACTTTAGCTTTGACCTTGAACCTTTTGTTGTGTCCTGCTCACTGAGCAGTGTGTGTGTGTGTGTGTGTGTGTGTGTGTGTCTTCATCACTCTCTAGTCCTTCCTCTTCTTTTCACAACCCCCTTCTCTTCCCCATCTCCTCGGCTCTGCAGCTTTGCATTGAATATTCTTTCCCCCATGGAGAAACCTGTATGTAGGGGCTGGGCGGTGGTGCACCTGGGTAAGTTCACAAATTAGCAAGTACAAGGACCAGGGTTTGAGCCTCTGCTCCCACCTGCAGAGGGTCAGCTTCACAAGCAGTGAACACAGATCTGCAGGTGTCTGTCTTTCGCTCCCTCTTTGTATCTCTCTGTCCTCTCTCAATTTCTCTCTGCTCTATCTAATAAAAATTAGAAATTTCTCTCCAGGGGCCAGGTGGTCATCTACCTGGTTGAGTGCACATGTTACAAAGCACCAGGACCCAGGTTCAAGTTTCCGGCCCCCACTTGCAGGGGGAAAACTCTGTGAGTGGTGAAGCAGGGCTGCAGGTGTCTCTGTCTCTCTCCCTCTCTACCACCCCCTTCCCTCTCAATTTCTGGCTGTCTCTATCCAGTAAACAAATAGAGATTAAGAAAAATAAAAAAGGGGAGTCGGTGGTAGTGCAGTGGGTTAAGCACAGGTGGCACAAAGCGTAAGGACCGGCAAGGATCCTGGTTGGAGCCCCCGGCTCCCCACCTGCAGGGGAGTCGCTTCACAGGCGGTGAAGCAGGTCTGCAGGTGTCTGTCTTTCTCTCCCTCTCTCTGTCTTCCCCTCCTCTCTCCATTTCTCTCTGTCCTATCCAACAACAACAACAACATCAATCATAACTACAACAATAAAACAACAAGGGCAACAAAAGGGAATACATAAATAAATATTAAAAAAAGAAAAAGAAAAAAAGAAATTTCTTTCTGTCCTATCTAATAACAATAGTATTTTATAAAAGGGGGGGGGGGGATGGCTGCTGGAAGTGGTGGAATGTTAGTGGCAGCACCAGCCCCAGTAATAGCCCTGGAGGCAAAAGCAACCTGAATGCCCTAGGACCAGACCTCAGGATTCTCAGCTCTATTCCAGTCCTAGCAGGTTTATATGGGGTCCCCAGCCTTCCTTTGTGGCAGGGCTGCTTTGGGTATGGCCCTCACAAAGGCTGGGTCAGAAGCTTGGCCTGTGGGATCCTGCGGCCCCTCCTTCCATGAGGCTCGAACCTGCCCTTTCCATTTCTGACCCGAAATTCCCCACAACACAGCTAGGGGCTTCGTGGGGTTCACCCACATAGTGCTTAGGAGGACTCTCTCTTCTTCTTGAGCTCAGATTTCTAACTGACCCTTAATTAAACAGTTTATTTACCCAATATACCTTAAATATGGTACTGTACCAGATGGAGTGAAGGTAGCAGACACACCTTTGTAAAGCTCCGCATTCATGAGAACTGTCCTTCTGTGGCTCAGGAATCTGCTGTGCTCCAGGGGTTCAGTTTGTAGAAGAAATTTATACCAGAATTCCCAGAGGGAAAGGAGGAGAGGGGAAGGGAGGGAGTGGGGGAGGACGTGGAGAGACTTGGGTTTTTTTTAAATTTATTTATTTATAAAATGGAAACACTGACAAGACCATAGGATAAGAGGGGTACAATTTCCACCAACAGAACTCTGTATCCCATCCCATCCCCTGATAGCTTTCCTATTCTCTAACCCCATGGGAGTATGGACCCAGGGTCATTATGGGGTGCAGAAGGTGGAAGGTCTGGCTAGGAGAGACTTCTTGGTGGGAGTGATCTCTCTCTCTCTCTCTCTCTCTCTCTCTCTCGCCTCCAGTGTTACTGCTGGAGCTCGGTGCCTGCACTATGAATCCACTGCTCCTGAAGGCCATTTTTTCCCCATTTTTTTAATTGCCCTTTTTGTTTTATTTATTGTTATTGTTGTTCACTGCTGTTGTTGTTGGATAGAACAGAGAGAAATCAAGAGAGATGGGGCAGAAAGATAGACACCTGCACACCTGCTTCTCTGCTTGTGAAGCGACCCCCCCCCCCCCGGCAGGTGGGGAGCCAAGAGGGGGAGGGACTTAAACCAGGGCAGGGGGATCCTTAAGCCAGTTTCTGTGTTTTGCGCCATGTGCACTTAAGCTTCTGTGCTACTGCCCAGCCTCCCGAACTCTCTCTTTTAGTGATACATGTTTTAATTATCTGCTTGCAATTGTTACGACTAGTACCACACTGGACACTTAGCTTGAGGGTGTATTCAGGGCTGAGAATGAGAAGCATAAGTGGGATCAGCTGACTAGTGACTGTTTGGTGCTCCTCATCGCTTTCCTTTGTTGGGGGATTAATGGCTTACAGTCCACAGTAAAATACAGCAGTTGGAATGGCTGTAACATCTCTCAGGTTTCCACATGACACTCTAACCCCTCCACCTAGGTCTTTCTCCACCATCATGTCCTAGGACCTGAACCCTCCCTCCTCCGCTGCCCCAGAGTCCTTTACTTTGGTGCAATACACCAAACCAGTCCAAGTTCTGTTTTGTGTTTCCCCTTCTTGTTTTTCAACTTCTGTCTATGAGTGGAATCATCCCACACTCATCCTTCTCTTCCTAATAAATCTCACCTAACAAGATTCCTTCATGTTCCATCCAAGATGAGGTGATGAAGGTGAATCCTTCTTTTTTTATTTTTGATTTCTTTAATGGGGGATTAATGTTTTATAGTCAACAGTAAATGCAATAGTTTGCACATGCATAACATTTCCCAGTTTTCTACATAACAATTCAGCCCCCACTAGATCCTCTGTCATCCTTTTCCAGCACCTGAACCCTCCCTCTGCCACTCACTCCAGAGCCTTTTACTTTGGTGCAATACAACAACTTCAGTCCAAGTTCTGTTGAGTATTTTCTCTTCTGATCTTCTTTTTCTTGATATAATTTTTATCTATAAAATGGAAACATTGACAAGACCATAGGATAAGAGGGGTACATTTCCACACAATTTCTACCACCAGAACTCTGTATCCCATCCCCTCCTCTCCCTTGATAGCATCCCTATTCTTTATCCCTCTGGGAGTATGGACCCGGGATCATTATGGCGTGCAGGAGGTGGAAGGTCTGGCTTCTGTAATTGCTTTCCCGATGAACATGGACGTTGGCAGGTTGATCCATACTCCCAACATGTCTCTTTCTTTCCATAGTGGGGCAGGGATCTGGAGAGATGAGACTCCAGGACACACTGATGGGGTGTCTGCCCAGAGAAGTCAGGTTGGCAACATGGTAGCATCATTCTTACTAGCTGAGTAGTATTCCATTATGAATAGAGACCACAGTTTTCTCAGCCACTCATCTGTTGTTGGACACCTGGGCTGCTTCTAGGTTTTGTCTATTACAAATTATGCTTCTATGAACGCAGGTATACACAGATCTTTTAGGATGGGTGTGTTTGATTTCTTACCACTTCTCCTAGTGCAATTAACTACACAAATAGGAGATCTTTCATCCATTCATTCATAGCTGTTCTTTATTTCATCACACTGTGAAGGCCCCCTTGTAGCTGGCACTGTGTTAGGAACTCAGGTACAACCATTAACAGGACATCATGAGGAACTCAGAGGAACAGAACAGAAAAATGACACTGGGGCACCAGGCATCAGTGAGCTCTGTTGAGCACAGACTTGTGTGTGTGCAAAGACTGGGGTTTGAGCCCCGAACCCACCTGCAGGGAAGAAGCTTCAGGAGGGGTAAATCAGGTTTTCAGGTGTCTCTCTCTTGGTCTTTCCCTACCTTCCCTTTCCCTCTTTTTGTAATTTAAAAATTATTTATTATTGGGTAGAGACAGTTAGAAATTGAGAGGCGAGGGAGAGATAGGGAGAGAGACAGAGAGACACATCTAGCCCTGCTCACCAGTTCTGACACTTTCCCCCTGCCCTCTTAATTAATTAATTAATTAATTAATTAATTAATTTTTACCACCAGAGTTATTGCTGGGGCTTTGTGACTGCACTATGAATCCACCTTCCCAGTGGCCATTTTTTTTTCATTTTTTTCCCTTTTTCTATTTTTATTTGATAGGACAGGGAGAAATTGAAAGGGGAGGGGAGGTAGAAAAGGGGAGAGAGAAAGAGAGACACCTGCAGACCTGCTTCACCACTCATGAAGCATTCCCTCTGCAGGTGGGGTGTGGGGGCTCAAACCCGGTTCCTTGCACATGGTGATATATGTGAGCTTAACCAGGTGTGCCACTGCCCTTTCAATTTGTACTTTTCCTTTCTAATAAAGATAGAAAAAAAGAAAAGAGAAATGACTGCTGGAAGTCATGGATTCATGGTGCCGGTACTGAGCTCCAATGATAACTCTGGTGGCAATAAAAAGAAAAGAAAAGAAGAAAAAGAAAAAGAAAAATTACATTGACCAAGTGTCAATGTACCTAGAAGTTAATCCAGCTGGAGGGTGTAGGGAAGGCTGTGTGCAGGAAGGGACATTGGGGTTGAGAATCCAGCTGTAAACAGGGCTCTCATCCAGCTGAGTCTCTTTCTTGCTAATTTTGTCTGCCCCGTGGGGCTAGAGAACATGGTGCCCTGAACATAGTAGGGCCTCCTGGAATCAATAGCTCAGTGAAACGCAGTGACTCAGAAAGGCATTTGCAGTCTGGGTGGTAATTGACTGAGGAAGGCATAATGAAGATGCATTCTTTCTTTCAGGAATAGTTCCTTCTCACATACTTATTGTCATTGTGTGTTCCCAGCACCTGGCCTAGAATCAAAGGCAATTTTCTCCATTCAAAATTCCTAGTCACGTCACAACTTTCAGCCAGCTCTTCCGTCCCTCCCTCTGTCAGCTGAGAAGACATGAGAGAGCCCAGGATAGCAGGCCCGGGAGAGAGGGGGAGTTGGGCAGACAGAACATTATTAGGGGAGTCGGGCTGTAGCACAGCGGGTTAAGCACAGGTGGTGCAAAGCACAAGGACCGGCATAAGGATCCCAGTTCGAACCCTGGCTCCCCACCTGCAGGGGAGTCGCTTCACAGGCGGTGAAGCAGGTCTGCAGGTGTCTGTCTTTCTCTCCTCCTCTCTGTCTTCCCCTCCTCTCTCCATTTCTCTCTGTCCTATCCAACAATGACAACAACAATAATAACTACAACAATAAAACAACAAGGGCAACAAAAGGGAATAAATAAATAAAATAAATATTTAAAAAAAAAAAAAGAACATTATTAGGTCCTTGCTTCTCAAACTCATACTTAACTGGAGGGACCCTGCTGGTCTGTGTTTTGAGAGAGATTCTGTTCTTTCTGAAGAAACTGAAACTCTGTCCTTTCATGTTGAACCTTCTGATTTTTATGTTGGGACCTAATTTATTACTAAAGAAAGCAGATTATTTTGTCTGACAAACCCAAATTATCCATGGGATGCTTCCTCATTCTTATAACAAAAAGCACCAAAGAGAGGATTACATAGCAAGAAAATATCTCTTACAATTCTGAAGACTGGGGAGTTCAGGATCAAGACACCAGATACCACAGGCTTGTTGTCTGCTGAGGGCTTGCTCTTTGCATCATAAACAGCCTAAGTGTTGTACCCTCACGTGGGAGGAGAGTAAGGCACCTTTTTAGAGCACTAATCCTTTTGCTAAGGGCTCCACCCTTGTGGCTGGGAAATTGGCTCAGTGGCAGAATGGCCTGAGTTTCATTCCCACCACTGCTTGTGCCCTAGTGATGCTCTGGTTCTGTCTCTATTTGTGCTCAGATTAATAAACGTTTTTATAAGAGCTCCACTCTCTTCATCTAATCATATCTCAAAGGCCTTCCTTACCTCCTCATGGCACATCTTGGGGGTGAGGAAACCCACCTGTGATTTGGAGGGAGTAAACAAGTATTCAATCTAAAATAGCTGTCTTTCTCAATTGAGAAGTTATTTCTTAAAAATGGGGAGGGAGGGAGAGGGACTTGCGTTTACTAAGCAGCCCCATTGCCCTGAAGATTGTACTGCATGTTCCCTGCGTCTTGGTCTTGAATATTCATCCCATGAAAATCTCTATTATCTTCTTTAATCTTTGCAACAGCCTCATGGGGCTGGTATTATAATCTCTGTTAAGGAAGACTTTCAAATTAAGTCTGCTGGGAACCAATATTAACCATAAGGAATCTTAATATTCAAATGGAATCAGATGTGAACTCAGAAGAGAAGGCTTCTGAATTAGAGACCTGATTTTATAAGAACCCCCCAGATACTAAGGGCCCCGGATAGCCATATGTTTGTCTGAAAATGGTTCTTTTGTTGGCTGGGTGTATCAGTAATTACTTTAAATGCTCTTTGCTGCAACTTTCATGCTTAGGGAGGTTTAACATGCTGGTCTAGGAACCTGGGTCTCCTTTTAGATACACGGTGTCTAATCCATAGAGTGATTCATTATTGATTAAGGCCATGTCTGTGTATATGATATCCCCACAGCTCATCAGCACTGCTGTACCTTCAGTTTCTGATAGACCAAGGCTTCTGACATAGTTCAGCACTTTTCATCTCTTCTTTCTTTCTCTTTCTCCTCCCCCTCCTCCTTGCCCTCCCGCTTCCTTCTTTCTCTTCAGGGTTTTCACTGGGGCTCCATGTCTACATAATTCCACCACTCACAGAGAACTTGTTTTAAGATCAGGGGTGAGAGACAGAGGGAGAGAGAGGTGGGAAGAGACACTATGAAGCTGCTCTGCTGCTTATCAAACTCCCCCTTTTGGTGGTGCTCCCTTGTGGTGACTGTGGTGACTCAGGTCCTCATACACAGCAAAATGCACACTCTACCGGCGGCGGATCCAACTCTCGGCTCCCAGGTCTTCTCTTAGGTTGTCTGTCAGTAGGAGTTGAATCTTAGAAATGACAGCCAGAAAACACTTGTCTTTTACCAAAGATCTGCAGTTTCACTGAAATGAGTATTTGACATCCCCTGAGTAATCAGAGCTCCTTCAGCGAGGATTTCAGTGGATGTGTCTGTGTCCCTCTGAGTGGGACTGGAGGGGTCACAGATCTTCAAACCAGCCCTGTGGAGATGTTGTCTGTTCTACGATGTGAACCCCATGAACAATCAGATAAAAGGGCTTAACTCAGAGTCATGGAAAGTTATAAGCTGAATGGAGCGGCTGTGCTGCCTAGGAGTAGTTTTGTCTTTTTTCGTTGGTGGTTTGTTCTTACCAGAGCACCACCGCTCAGCTCTGGTCATTGGTGGTGCCAGGGACTGAGTCTGGGACCTCTCACATGCAAGACCTGTGCACAACCACCACGCTGTCTCCTGAGAGCTGCAGAGTAAATCTTAAATTCTGGTGTGCTTTATGCCATCCAGTTGAATATTAGAATGCAGATTCTTTAAAAAAAAATCACACACATTTATTTTATGAGAGAGAGACAGACAGGGGCTAGATCACCTGGCATATGTACTGTTGGGGATTGAATTCTGGGCCCCATATTGTTGATGCTCCATGCTCTACTAAGCCACTAAATCTGGATTCTTGACAACCCCTATGTTCGCCCCTATCACCTCCTCCTGACTCAGTGGGTGTATTTGTTAAGGAAGAATCATCAGGCCATTCCTCCCAAATACACTGCAGTCTGAGAGGACTGTCTCTCCTTTTTGGATATCATTGTTTCACGGATGTGGCTTATGGATATTCCTCTCATTGAGAAAGGGTGTTGAACTGAAATTAACTTCTTCCTCTTGAATCTTGTCAGGGTGGTGATTGTGTTGAACAAAAGAAAGTTGTGAGCATTACATTGTGCTTGTTTCTGGGCCCAGGACTTGATGAAATTATAGACTTTCTCTTTCTTGCTATCTTCACTGTTGGCGTTCAGCCACCATGCTGTGTGGAAGTCCAGTAACCTGTGAAGAGGCAGATGTAGAAATGATGTCAGCTCCAGCTGAGTCCTTGCCTGAGACCCAGAACTGACTTGTCAAGCAGAGGTGGGAGTCATCGTGGAAATAGATGCTCTTGTCAAGTTGAGCCTTCTCACCCCATCAGGTCTGCCTAACCTGTAAATCTCTGCATTAAGTTCATGACTGTAACTTAAAGACCCTGAGACTTGGGGGGGGGGCATATTGCACTGATACAGATTAGCAAACCACATGGACATTTGGAGGTTCAGCTCTCTTCTGTCGGCCAGCTCTCCCACCCTCTCCCACCTTATCATCAGCTTCCTGGTCAAGGCTGATTTCTGCCATGTCCAAGGGCCCAGTTAGTGAGTGAAGGCAGAGAAGATGGATCTGTTTCTTATCCACTTTGACTAGGAGCTGGAGCTAGCACCCATGACTGCTGCTCACAGCCCTTTGGAGAATTGACTCTAAACGCAAAAGGACAGGAAATGCAGTCTCTAGAGAAACAGTCACATGCTCAGTCACAAAGAAGAAATTGAGTGGACACAGTTGGAAGTCCCACATCTGGACTGGGGAACAGGGATCTGAAATTTTGCACACATCCCCCCCCCCACCTGTGATTTTGATGTAGGTGGTCTACTGCTCGTAAGTGGAGAGTAGGACTTTTGAAATTAGTGAGATTTGTGTTTCATGTTCAGTTCTGTCCCTTACCAACCAAGTGATACTTCTGAGTTTCAGTTGCCTGGTGCACACAGACATGTAGAAAACTGTAGTTCTTGGCCCAGGGGCTCATGGTGTAGATGTGATAAAGGACTGGTGAAAATATAAGCACAGAATTTGACTTGCAAGGAGAACAAAATAATGTGACCAAAGGTGTTACCATTACCTCAATCAAGAGCTCCATTCTACCTTCAAAACCAACCTATTGCAGGTGGAGAGATGGTTCAGGGGGTAGAGCACAGGACTCGCATGACTGGGACCCAGGCTTTGCCCCTGGCATGATATATGATGAACTGGTGCTCTGCGCTCTCTCTCTCCTCTCTCTCTCTCTCTCCCTTTCTCTCTCTCTCTCTCTCTCTGTATCTCATAGAATATATAGAAACATACATGCTTAAATAAATGAAAACCAATATCAATACACTCAGTGACTATATTAAAATACTCCTTTTCACTCTCACATCAACCCTAGTCATTTCTAGTTCACAGGTAAGGGAACCTGGTAAAGTAAAGGTAAGAGACACAGAGAATGTTAGGCAGGCTGAAGACATTCAGTGAGTAAGTCCTCATGTCAGTATTTCAGTCAAGACCTATCTTTGGTGACTTTTTAATTAATTAATTAAAATTTTTTTATTTATAAAAAGAAGGCATTGACAAAACCATAGGATAAGAAGGGTACAACTCCACACAATTCCCACCCCCCGATCTCCGTATCCCATCCCCTTCCCTGATAGCTTTCCTATTCTTTAACCCTCTGGGAATATGGACCCAAGGTCATTGTGGGGTATAGAAGGTGGAAGGTCTGGCTTCTGTAATTGCTTCCCTGCTGAACATGGGCATTGACAGGTCGATCCACACTCCCAGCCTGTCTCTCTCTTTCCTTAGTGGGGAAGGGCTCTGGGGAAGCGGAGCTCCAGGACACATTGGTGGGGTTGTCTGTCCAGGGAAGTCTGGTTGGCATCATGCTAGCATCTGGAACCTGGTGGTTGACAAGATAGTTAACATATAAAGCCAAACAAATTGTTGACCAGTCATGGACCTAAGGGCTGGAATAGTGCAGATGAAGAGTTGGGGGGGGGGGGTCTCCTTACTGTAGATAGCTAGTAGGCATATTTTAGGGCCTGTGGCTATATTAGTTTTTTTTTCCCCCTTTTTCTTTTTGTCCCTGAGCCTGAAATCTGATATGCCATTGGATCCAAGTTATTGTCTGGAGAGTTGATGTCATGGCTGGGAAAAGGACCAGAAAGCTGGATCAGGGAAGAGAGTAGCTCCCTAATATGGGGAAGGGGTATACATATTGTTGACTGTAAACCCCATTGGGTGACTTTTGATGACAAAGGCTGCATTTAAAGAATCTTTTTTATTAGTGGTTTAATAATGATTAACAAGACTGTAAGGTAACAGAGGTAGAAGAAGAATGGAATTCTGTGGTGCATTCAGGAATTTTTGTTTTTACTACTGTTCTGAGTCATTGTTTTTTAATTTCTTTATTGGGGGATTAGTGACATACAGTTAA